>NC_140989.1:164785789-164882674 GCF_052327205.1 Somniosus microcephalus | reverse complement strand
CTGGGAGTAAGAGAGAGAGCGACTGGGAGTAAGAGAGAGAGCGACTGGGGGGAAGAGAGAGAGCGACTGGGGAAGAGAGAGAGCGACTGGGGAAGAGAGAGAGCGACTGGGGGAAGAGAGAGAGCGACTGGCGGGAAGAGAGAGAGAGAGAGCGACGGGGGAAGAGAGAGAGGGAGAGCGACTGGGGGGATGAGAGAGAGAGAGAGATAGCGACTGGGGGGAAGAGAGAGAGAGTGCGACTGGGGGGAAGAGAAAGAGCGACTGGGGGAAGAGAGAGAGCGAGTGGGGGGAAGAGAGAGAGCGACGGGGGAAGAGAGAGAGCGACTGGGGGGAAGAGAGAGAGCGACTGGGGGGAACAGAGAGAGCGACGGGGGGAAGAGAGAGAGCGACTGGGGGGAAGAGAGAGAACGACAGGGGGGTGGGGGGAAGGGGGGAGGGTGAGGGGAAGAGGGGGGGAGGGGAAGGGGAGGAGCTTGAGGGGGAGGGGGGAAGGGGGGGTGTAGGGGGAGGCGAGGCGGGGTGGTGGGGGGGTGTGGGGGGGAGAAAGGGGGGTGGGAAGGGTGTGGGGGGAAGGGTGGGGGAAGGAGGGGGAAGGGAGAAAGGGAGGTGGGGAGAAAGGGAGGGGGAAGCCAACAGACCCTCTCCCCTCTGCCAGCGATGGCTCCGCGGAGCTCTGTGCCTCCCCGTGCACTGACATGGCCCAGCCAATCGCAGCGCCCCGGTCAGCCCGAGCCCTGCCCTCCCGAGCCCCGGCTTCAAGACCACCGATTGCGGCTGGGCCTGCGCTGGAGCCAAGCCGCGGGAATGGGCGTGAGCCGGCTTGAGGCTGTGAGAGAGGGCCGGGTGCAGTTGCCAGGGTAACCCTTCCCCCCCTTCCCGCTCTCCCGAGCCCCGGCCTGCCGAGCCCCGCCCTCCCGAGCCGCGGGGGGGAAGGAGAGAGAGAGCCGCTGCTCCTCCGGTCGATGTGTTGCGGGCCGACCCCTGATGAGCGCCCGAGCAGCTGAGCCCTAGCCCCGTGGTGACCGCAACTCACCTCCCGCCCACCCCGCCAGCCTTTACCAAAATGGCGGCGATGGCTAAGGTCGGCCCAGTCCCGCGCCGCCAGCCTTTACCAAGGTGGCGGCGATCGCGGAGCGGGCCCAGCGGGAGGGGCGGTGCCTAGCTTGGGCGTGGCTGGGCAACAGAGGCCCAGGCTTCCAGGCTTCAGTGACCTGACAGTTGACCAATCGGTGTGTGTGTGGGCGGGCCTAATCATTCTGAACCGAGGTGAGTGGCCACCAGCTTGATTCCAAACTCTTCGTTTCTTTTTCCCACTTTCTGCATGTTCTTTTCAATCTACATTTCCACCAAAAAAAAGTTGATTTTAAAACACAAATTGTTTTTTTAAAAAGTTAGTTAATTTGTACATCTTTTCTCTAACCTCTATAATTTTCCTACCTTTCATCAGGTGACTGAACTGTAGGAATGGTCAATCATCACGTCGCAGGATTGGTCAACCTTCACGCCACTCAATGCTAATGAGTGGATAATGAGTGGAATTTTGAAGGTATTTTGTATTCTGCCTGAACAATTTTTGTCTGAGCAAAAAGTAAATATGCTTATGACCATTCCGGAATTGTAAGCTTTCTTTTGATGTAACACGCGTGTACGTACGTTCTATAACTTTTGAGTGTATAGCCGGACAGACAGACAGACGGAAGTACAGATCAACCGCTTTTATATATAGATTAGCTGGAGTGCCTGGCGGTGCCGAGGCTTTTTCGAGGGGATGTTGTTGTTGGAAGAGAGAGAGAGAGCGACTGGGGGGAGAGAGAGAGAGCGACTGGGGGAAGAGAGAGAGCGACTGGGGGAAGAGAGAGTGACTGGGGGGAGAGAGAACGACGGGGGAGGAAGGGGGAGGAAGGGGATGGGGAAGGGGGGAGGAAGGGGAGGGGCAGGGGGAGGAAGGGGAGGGGGAGGAAGGGGAGGGAGGGGGAGAGGGAGGGGGGAGAGGGGAAGGGGGAGAGGAGGGGAGAGGGGCAAGAGTGGAGGGGGGAGGGAGGAAGGAGGGTGGGGGAGGGGAAGGGGGGTGGAAGGGGGGGTGGGAGTGAGGGGGAAGGTCGGGAGAGGGGGTAGGGAGGGGGGATGGGGAGGGGGGTGTCGGGGTGAGGGGGTGGAGGGGGTTGGGGAGGGGGAGGGGGGGTGAGGGGGGAAGAGTGGAGGTGGAGGGGTGTGGAGGGGAGCGGGGGTGTGGGGGAAAAGGGGGGTGGGAAGGGTGTGGGGGTGGAAGGGTGGGAGAAGGAGGGGGGAGGGGGAAAGCGGGGGGCAAGGGAGGTGGGGAAAAAGGGAGTGGGGAAGCCAGCAGAACCTCTCCCCTCTGCTGGCGATGGCTCCGTGGAGCTCCGTGCCGCCCCACGCACTGACATGGCCCAGCTGAGCGCAGCGCCCGGTCAGCCCGAGCCCCGCCCCCCACCCCCCCACCCTCCGCCCTCCCGAGCCCCGCCCCATGCCCTCCCGAGACCCGCCCTCCGAGCACCGCCCCCCGCCCGAGCCGCGGGGTGGAAGGAGAGAGAGAGCCGCCGCTCCTCCGGTCGATGTGTTGCGGGCCGACCCCTGATGAGCGCCGGATCAGCTGAGCCCGAGCCCTGCGGTGACCGCAACTCACCTTCCGCTAGGCTCCCTCCCGCCCCGCCAGCCTTTACCAAAATGGCGACGATGGCTACGCTCGGCCCAGCCCCGCGCCGCCAGCCTTTACCAAGATGGCGGCGATCGCGGGGCGGGTCCAGCAGGAGGGGTGGTGCCTAGCTCGGGCGTGGCTGGCGAGGAGAGGCTGAGGCTTCCAGGCCTGCAAAAACGGTGACAGGTAGGAAAATTATAGAGGTTAGAGAAAAGATGTACAAATTAATTAACTTTTTTAAAAAACAATTTGTGTTTTAAAAGCAACTTTTTTTTTGCTGGAAATGTAGATTTGAAAAGAAACACGCAGAAAGCGGGAAAGAAACGAAGAGTTTGGAATCAAGCTGGTGGCCACTCACCTCGGTTCAGAATGATTAGGCCCGCCCACACATGGTCAACCGTCAGGTCACTCAAGTGTAGGATTGGTCAATCATCCTGTCTCTCGACTCTAGGACGGCCCGCCCGCACGTGCTCCCGCGACGCAGCGATTGGTCGACCGTCGGGTCGCTCGACTGTACGATTGGTCGCCCTTGACGTCACTCGATGCTAATGAGCGGAGAATGAACGGAATTTTGAACGTTTTTTGGCTATCGGTGGCACAATTTTTGTCCGACCAAAAAGTAAATACGCTTATGACCGTTCCGGAATGGTAAGCTTTCTTTTGATGTAACGCACGTGTAGGCACGCTCTATAACTTGAGAGTGTATTGCCGGACAGACAGACAGACAGAAGTACCGCTTTATATATACTTGCTGGAGTGCCCGGCGGTGCCGAGGCTTTTTTGAGGGCATGTTGTTGTTGGAAGAGAGAGAGAGAGAGCAACTGGGGAGGAAGAGAGAGAGCGACTGGGGGGAACAGAGAGAGCGACTGGGGGGAAGAGAGAGAGAGCGACGGGGGGAGGAGAAAGAGAGAGAGCGATGGGGGAGAGGAGAGAGAGGGAGAGCGACTGGGGGTAAGAGAGAGAGAGAGAGCGACTGGAGGGAAGAGAGAGAGAGAGCGACTTGGGGGAAGCGAGAGAGCGACGGGGGAAGAGAGAGAGCGACTGGGGGGAAGAGAGAGAGCGACTGGGGGGAAGAGAGAGAGCGACGGGGGGGAATAGAGAGAGCGACTGGGGGGAAGAGAGAGAGCGACTGGGGGGAAGAGAGAGAGCGACTGGGGGGAAGAGAGAGAGCGACTGGGGGGAAGAGAGAGAGCGACTGGGGGGAAGAGAGAGAGCGACAGGGGGGAAGAGAGAGAGCGACTGGGGGGAAGAGAGAGAGCGACTGGGGGGAAGAGAGAGAGCGACTGGGGGGAACAGAGAGAGCGACTGGGGGGAACAGAGAGAGCGACTGGGGGGAAGAGAGAGAGAGCGATGGGGGGAAGAGAGAGAGAGAGAGCGATGGGGGAGAAGAGAGAGAGGGAGAGCGACTGGGGGTAAGAGAGAGAGAGAGCGACTGGAGGGAAGAGAGAGAGAGAGCGACTTGGGGGAAGAGAGAGAGCGAGTGGGGGGAAGAGAGAGAGTGACGGGGGGAATAGAGAGAGCGAGTGGGGGAAGAGAGAGAGCGAGTGGGGGGAAGAGAGAGAGCGAGTGGGGGGAAGAGAGAGAGCGAGTGGGGGGAAGAGAGAGAGCGAGTGGGGGGAAGAGAGAGAGCGAGTGGGGGGAAGAGAGAGAGCGAGTGGGGGGAAGAGAGAGAGCGACTGGGGGAAGGGGGGGTAGGGGAGGGGGGAGGGGTGAGGGGAGGAGAGGGGGGAGGGGAGAGGGGACGGGACGGAGGGAGGGGGGGAGGGGAAGGGGAGAGGTGGAGGGTGAGGGGGAAGAGGGGGAAGGGGGGATGGGGGGATGGGGTGTGTGAGGGGGAGAAAGGGTGGGGTGGGAAGGGTGTGGGGGGAAGGGTGGGGGAAGGAGGGGGCAGGGTGGAAGGGAGAAAGGGAGGGAGGGAGAAAGGGAGGGGGGGAGAAAGGGAGGGGAGGGGGGGAGAAAGGGAGGGGGGAAGCCAGCAGACCCTCTCCCCTCTGCCGGCGATGGTTGCGCGGAGCTCCGTGCCGTCCCACGCACTGACATGGCCCAGCCGAGCGCAGCGCCCTGGTCAGCCCGAGCCCCGCCCCCCGCCCTCCCGAGCCCTGGCTTCAAGACCGCCGATTGCGGCTGGGCCTGCGCTGGAGCCAAGCCGCGGGAACGGGAGTGAGCCGGCTTGAGGCTGTGAGAGAGGGCCGGGCGCGGTTGCCGGGGTAACCCTTCCCCCCCTTCCCGCTCTCCCGAGCCCCGGCCTGCCGTGCCCCGCCCTCCCGATCCGCGGGGGGGGAAGCAGAGAGAGAGCCGCTGCTACTCCGGTCGATGTGTTGCGGGCCGACCCCTGATGAGCGCCCGATCAGCTGAGCCCAAGCCCCGCGGTGACCGCAACTCACCTCCCGCCCTCCCCGCCAGCCTTTACCAAAATGGCAGTGATGGCTACGCTCGGCCCAGTCCCGCGCCGCCAGCCTTTACCAGGGCCTAGCTCGGGTGTGGCTGGGCAACAGAGGCCCAGGCTTCCAGGCCTGCAAAAACAGTGAAAGGTAGGAAAATTATAGAGGTTAGAGAATAGATGTACAAATTAATTAACTTTTTTAAAAAACAATTTGTGTTTTAAAAGCAACTTTTTTTTTGGTGGAAATGTAGATTTGAAAAGAAACACGCAGAAAGCGGGAAAAAGAAACGAACAGTTTGGAATCAAGATGGCGGCCACTCACCTCGGTTCAGAATGATTAGGCCCGCCCGCACACGCACCGATTGGTCAACCATCAGGTCACTGAAGTGTAGGATTGGTCAATCGTCCTGTCACTCGACTCTAGGACGGCCCGCACGCGCGATAAACCCGCCCCCACGACGCAGCGATTGGTCGACCGTCGGGTCGCTCGACTGTACGATTGGTCGACCTTGACGTCACTCAATGCTAATGAGCGGAATTTTGAACATTTTTTGGATACCGTGGGCACAATTTTTGTCCGACCGAAAAATAAATACGCTTATGACCGTTCCGGAATCGTAAGCTTTCTTTTGATGCAATGCACGTGTAGGTACGCTCTATAAGTATTGAGTGTATAGCCGGACAGACAGACAGACAGAAGTACCACTTTATATATAGAGATAGATAGATAGAGATACATTATTATAATTGCAAAATACTGCGGATGCTGGAAATCTGAAATAACAACAGAAACTGCTGGAAATACTCAGCAGGCCAGGCAGCATCCGTGGAGAGAGAAACAGAGTTAACGTTTCAGGTCTGGGACCCTTCATCAGAACTGGAAAAAGCTGGAGATGTAACAGATATTAAGCAGGTGCAGAGACCGGGGGTGGGGGGTGCGGTTAGGAAGAAATAGAAAGAACATCTTCCCCTCACCTCCCCTTTCAGCATTCCGAAGGGACCGCTCCCTCTGCGACACCCTGGTCCACTCCTCAATCACCCCCAACAGCCCTGCTCCTTCACCTGGCACCTTCCCGTACAAGCGCAGGAGATGCAACACATGCCCTTTTACGTCCTCCCTTCCCACTGTCCAGGGCCCCAAACACCCCTTCCAGGGGAAACAGCGATTTACTTGTACTTCTTGCAATTTAATATATTGTATTCGCTGCTCACGATGCGGTCTCCTCTACATTGGGGAGACCAAACGCAGATTACATAAGAACATAAGAAATAGGAGCAGGAGTAGGCCAATCGGCCCCTCGAGCCTGCTCCGCCATTCAATAAGATCATGGCTGAACTGATCCTAACCGCCAATCCACTATCACAGAACCATCTCCTGAATCTAACAGAATTAGACACACGAAATAGGAGCAGGATCAGGCTACACGGCCCCTGGGCCCGCTCCGCTACCCACAGGGCCATGACCGATCCGAACCTAGACTCATGTCCAAATTCCTGCCCGCTCCCCGCAACGCTTAATTCCCTTTACTTCTAGGAAACTGTCTATTTCTGTTTTAAATTTATGTAATGATGTAGCTTCTACAGCTTTTTGGGGCAGCATATTCCATGGACCTACCACCCTCTGAGTGAAGTCGTTCCACCTCATCTCAGTTTTGAAAGAGCAGCCCCTTATTCTAAGACTATGCCCCCTAGTTCTAGTTTCACCCATCATCGGGAACATCTTCCCCGCATCCACCCGATCCGACCCCTTCACAATCTTATATGTTTCAATAAGGTCGCCTCTCATTCTTCTGAACTCCAATGAGTAGAGTCCCAATCTACTCAACCTCTCCTCATATGTCCATCCCCTCATCCCCGGGATTAACCGAGTGAACATTCTTTGTACTGACTCGAGAGCAAGTATGTCCTTTCTTAAGTATGGACACCAAAACTGTACGCAGTACTCCAGGTGCGGCCTCACCAATACCTTGTAGAGGTAGACTATCCTTTATCCGAAAACCTCGGGACCAGCCGTGTTTCGGTTTTCGGAAAATTTCAGAAGGTGGGTCGGCGGGGGTCGGGGTCGGCGGGGGTCCGCGGGGGGGTCGGCAGGGGTCCGCGGGGGGGGTCCGCGGGGGGGTCGGGGTCGGCGGGGGTCCGCGGGGGGGTCGGCGGGGGTCGGGGTCGGCGGGGGTCCGCGGGGGGGTCCGCAGTCGTGGCTTGTCCGTCGCTGCTAGCCTGGAATGCAATGAAGTTCCGCATTTCCACCAACAGGTCGTCGTGCTCGGTCGGAACAGGGGCCGGCACCGCCGCGGGCTCAGAGCTCTCGTTGCTTTCGAGCCTTTGGAAGAGAGTCAGGTGGTTCCGCAGGGGGGTCGGCGGGGGGTCGTGCGCACGACTTACACTGACCCTCTGCTCAGCGTAAGTCGGCGGGGGTCAGGGTCGGCGGGGGTCCGCGGGGGTCGGGGTCGGCGGGGGTCCGCGGGGGGTGTCGGCGGGGGTCGGGGTCGGCGAGGGTCGAGGTCAGCGGGGGTCCGCGCGGGGGGTCGTGCGCACGACTTACGCTGACCCTCTGCTCAGCGTAAGTCATGCGCCACTCTGGTCATGTCGTGCGCACGACTTACGCTGACCGAAAAAACCTTCGGTTTTTAGAGGGTTTCGGTTTTCGGAAGTTCGGATAAAGGGTAGCCTACCTGTACAACTGAAGCAATACCTCCCTATTTTTATATTCTATCCCCCTAGCAATGAAAGCCAGCATTCCATTGGCCTTCTTAATCACTTGCTGCATCTGCATACTAACCTTTTGAGTTTCGTGCACCAGGACCCCCAGATCCCTTTGTACTTCAGTACTTTCCAGTTTCTTGCCATTAAGATAATAACTTGCTCTACGATTTTTCCTGCCAAAGTGCATAACCTCACACTTTCCAGTATTGTATTCCATCTGCCAAATCTCTGCCCACTTACTTAGCCTGTCGATGTCCCCTTGCAGGTTTTTTATGTCCTCCTCACTCACTACTTTCCCTCCCATCTTAGTATCATCAGCAAACTTTGATATGTTACACTCGGTCCCCTCCTCCAAATCGTTAATGCAGATTGTAAAGAGTTGGGGACCCAGCACTGACCCCTGCGGAACACCACTAGTTACTGATTGCCAGTCTGAGAATGAACTATTTATCCCAACTCTCTGCCTTCTGTTAGATAGCCAATCCTCTATCCATGCCAGAATATTACCCCCAATCCCGTGATTTTTTATCTTAAGCAATAATCTTTTGTGTGGCACCTTGTGAAATGCCTTTTGGAAGTCTAAATACACTACGTCCACTGGTTCCCCTTTATCCACCCTATACGTTACTTCCTCAAAGAACTCCAGCAAATTTGTCAAACATGACTTCCCCTTCATAAAACCATGCTGACTTTGTTCTATTAAATTATGATTATCCAAATGTCCTGTTACTGTCTCCTTAATAATGGACTCCAAAATTTTACCTACCACAGATGTTAGGCTAACCGGTCTATAGTTTCCAGCCTTCTGTCTACTGCCCTTTTTAAATAAGGGTGTTACATTAGCAGTTTTCCAGTCTGCCGGGACCTTTGCCGAGTCCAGGGAGTTTTGGAAAATTATTACCAATGCATCCACAATCCCTACCGTCACTTACCTCAAGACCCTAGGATGTAAGCCATCAGGTCCAGGTGATTTATCCGCCTTGAGTCCCATTATTTTACCGAGTACCACTTCCTTAGTGATTTTGATCGTGTTTAGCTCCTCCCCCCCTTTAGCCCCCTGTTTGTCCAGTGTTGGGATATTCTTAGTGTCTTCTACTGTAAAGACTGATGTAAAATATTCATTCAGTGTTTTTGCCATCTCCATATTTCCCACCATTAATTTCCCGGTCTCATCCTCTAAGGGACCAACATTTACTTTAGCCACCCTTTTTCTTTTTATATAACTATAAAAACTCTTACTATCTGTTTTTATATTTTTTGCTAATTTACTTTCATAATCTATCTTCCCTTTCTTAATCACTCTTTTTGTTATTTTTTGCTGTCTTTTAAAGTTTTCCCAATCCTCTATCCTCCCACTAGATTTGGCTACCTTATATGCCCTTGTTTTTAGTCGAATACTATCCTTAATTTCTTTACTTAGTCACGGATGGCTGTCTTTTCTTTTACACCCTTTTCTTCTCAGTGGAATATATTTTTTTTGGAAGTTGTAAAATAACTCCTTGAATGTACACCACTGATCATGTATCGTCTTACCCTTTAATCTATTTTCCCAATCCACTCTACTCAATTCCGCTCTCATACCTTCATAGTCTCCTTTATTCAAGCTTAGCACGCTTGTTTGAGATCCAACCTTCTCACCCTCTAATTGAATATGGAATTCAACCATGTTATGGTCACTCATTCCAAGGGGATCCTTTACTAGGACATTTTTAATTAATCCTGTCTCATTACACAGGACCAGATCTAAGGTTGCCTGCCCCCTGGTCGGTTCAGTTACATACTGCTCAAGAAACCCATCCCTAATACACTCAATGAACTCATCCTCAAGGCAGCCCTGCCCAATTTGATTTGTCCAATTAATATGATAGTTAAAATCCCCCATAATTATAGATGTTCCCTTATTACAAGCCTCAACTATTTCCTGATTGATACTCCGTCCAACAGAGTTGCCACAGTTCGGAGGCCTATAGACTACGCCCACTAGTGTTTTTTTCCCCTTATTATTCCTTACCTCCACCCAAACTGTTTCATTGTCCTGATCTTTTGACCCAATATCATTTCTCTGTATTACAGTGATTCCTTCCTTTATTAACATAGCCACCCCACCTCCCCTTCCTTCCTGCCTGTCCTTCCTGATCGTTAAATAACCTGGTATGTTTAATTCCCAGGCATTGTCACCCTGCAGCCATGTTTCTGTAATGGCCACAAGATCATACCCATATGTAGTTATTTGTGCCATTAACTCATCTATTTTGTTACGAATGCTATGTGCATTCAGATAGAGAACTTTCAAAGATGTTTTGTGACACTTAGTTCCTGCTTTTGCCCTTTTTATTACTTTACCTTTTACTCCATACCTTCTGCCCCTTCCTGACGTGCTCTGGTTTTTAATTTCCCCACTGCTACCTAAGTCTATGACCTTCTCTGTTGTCATTTTTATTATTTGCTCTCTAGGAACCTCCCCCCCACTAGTTAGTTTAAAGCCCTCTCTACAGCCCTAGTTATATGATCCGCCAGGACTCTAGTCCCAGCACTGGCCAAGTGAAGCCCGTCCCAACGGAACAGCTCCCCCCTGCCCCAGTACTGGTGCCAGTGTCCCAGGAAGCAAAACCCATTTCTCCCACACCAGTCTTTGAGCCACGCATTTAACTCTCTAATTTTATTTGTCCTAGCCAAATTCGCTCGTGGCTCAGGTAACAATCCAGAGATTATTACCCTTGTGGTTCTGCTTTTTAATTTGGCCCCTAGCTGCTCAAACTCCCTCAGCAGAACCTCCTTCCTTGTCCTATCTATGTCATTGGTACCAACATGGACCACGACAACTGGATCCTCCCCCTCCCACTCCAAGTTTCTCTCCAGTCCAGAGGAGATGTCCTTAACCCTGGCACCGGGCAGGCAACACAGCCTTCGGGACTCTCGCTCTCGGCTGCAAAGAACTCTATCTATCCCCCTAACGATACTATCCCCTACCACTACAACATTTCTTTTAACTCCCCCCACTTGAATGGCCCCCTGCTCCACGGTGCTGTGGCCAGGTTGCTCATCCTCCCTGCAGTCCCTGCTCCTGTCCCCACAGGGAGTAAGAGCCTCGAACCTGTTGGACAAGTGCAAGGGCTGCGGCTCCTTCAACACTACCTCCTGGATCCCCGTACCTGCCTCACTTCTAGTCACACCATCCTGACCCTGGCCACGGACTACATCTGAATTAATTAATCTAATTGGTGTGACTACCTCGTGATACACAGAGTCCAGGTAACTCTCCCCCTCCCTGATGTGTCTCAGTGTTTGAAGCTCGGACTCCAGCTCTTCAACACGGAGCCGGAGTTCCTCGAGCAGCCAACACTTACTGCAAATGTGATCACCGTGAGCATCAATGGTATTCACCAGCTCCCACATATTGCAGCAGCAACACATCACCTGATCTCCCATTCTATACAATTAATTAAATTTATTAATATTATTCTTAAATATCCTCTGCCCCGATTCTAGATGGTGAATATCACACCTTAGAACTATAAACCAAAGAGATTTAAGCTTAAAAGGGAGAAATACTCACCAACCAATCACTTACCCGCTTTCTGGTGACGTCACACTTGGATTACTTTTTACCTCTCTCCTTCCCTCCGAGTTCCCAGACTGGAGACTGGTAAACCTTACCTGATCTCTGGGGCGTTTTATAGCCCAGCTCTGCCGCTCGAGATTCCCGCCGACGCTGTGAGGCCTTACCTGGTCTCTGGGGCCTTTTATAGCCCCGTTGCTGCCGCTCAGGATTCCCGCCGACGCTGTGAGGCCTTACCTGGTCTCTGGGGTATTTTATAGCCCCGCTGCTGCCACTCAGGATTCCCACCGACGCTGTGAGGCCTTACCTGGTCTCTGGGGCTTTTATAGCCCCGCTCTGCTGCTCAGGATTCCCGCCGACGCTGCGACCGCTTTGCGGAACACCTCCGTTCAGTCCGTACGGGTGACCCTGAGCTTCCGGTCGCCTGTCACTTTAATTCACCGCTTCACTCCCACTCTGATCTCTCTGTCCTCGGGCTATTGCATTGTTCCAATGAAGCTCAACGTAAGCTCAAGGAACAGCACCTCATCTTTCGATTGGGCACTTTGCAGTCTGCCGGACTCAACATTGAGTTCAACAATTTCAGATAATTATCCCTGCCCCCATTTTTCATGCAGTATGATTTTTGCCATTCCCATTTGCAACATTTTATCTTTCCTGCCTCTTACAAAAGTAGAGGATGTTCTTTCTATTTCTTCCTCCCCTCCTAACCCCCCACCCTGTCTCTGCACCTGCTTAATATCTGTTACATCTCCAGCTTTTTCCAGTTCTGATGAAGGGTCCCAGACCTGAAGCGTTAACTCTGTTTCTCTCTCCACGGATGCTGCCTGGCCTGCTGAGTATTTCCAGCATTTTCTGTTGTTATTAGAGATACATTATCCTACATTACAACAGTGACTATACCTCAAAAGTACTTCATTGGCTGCAAAGCACTTCGGGACATCCTGAGGTCGTAAAAGGCGCTATATAAATGCAAGTCTTTATTTCTTTTGATTCTCATGTCAATCCACTTTTTTATGGACTCTTCCTGCATCTGAATTTCACTTGCTGCTAATACTATAGCTTTGCTCTACTCCTGTTCCATTGTGTGCACAAAATGGCTGCTAACCCAGAATGAAGTACCTTTGCTTTCATACCCTGCTCCACTCAGCTTCACCCTGTTCTCCTTCTGTCACACTCATAACTTTCTTCACTTCCTGCACATCCCAACTGTTCCCAACAAAGTGCCCTGTATTCTTTGGACCCTGCTGCTCCAACTTCAGCTACTCCACCAAGCTCCTCTCTCCTTGCCATGTCTTGTTTTACACACTTTGTATAAAACTAATAAATTGTAGGACAACGGAGTATTACAGTTTAACTCTTTTATTAAGCATTAGGTCTGATGGTCTTACTCATATCAGCACCGTAGGGAAAAGCCTGGCATTAGGACCCCTAGCCTGGGTCTTCAAAACAATAGTAGTCCTTACAGATGCCTGCAGGCCAATGACAACTCAGCATGTGATCACATGTGAATATAATAGGTATTCCTTACAGATGCCTGTGGGCCAATGATAATTCAATATGCAAATGTTACATCCCCTTTCTTTTAAAAGAAAAATGTTATGCATTACTTTTAAACCTTTCTTCTACATAATGTTCTCAGTAGCATAAACATATAAGTAAACTCAGCATTTAACTAGCACTGAAAACATCTCAACGTTTCAATAACGATGTACAGTTTTTTTTTAGGGCAGTGATCCACCTACACCCTTTGACAGTTCACAAGTCAAGGATAACTCTAGGCTTGACCTCTCGTCCCGACCTTGTGTGGTATGAAACTGGGCATGCTCCTGAATCGGTCAACAATTCAGGTTCAGGTTTAGGTTCAGGTAAGTATGATGTGTTTTGTGTATTGCTCTGTTCATCACACTCTGTTGAACTGATCCTCTCGTCGGAATGACGGTGTTGTTCCTTGGTGTTCAGGAGGTGCCTGCGATTGCGGCGGTACACCTGTCCTTCTGGGGTGCGGACGTGATACAATCACTCAGTGTCAGCTGGCTGGATGACGACTGCTGGCTTCCAGTAGTCATGCTCCTGGATTCTGACGGATTCTCCATTGTGCAGCGGTGGCAGTAGTCCAGCTGACCTGTCATAGTATCTCTTTTGGTGTTGCTGTCTCTGTACACGTTTTGCATGCACTTGCTTTCAGCTGATGACCTCTGGCTGCAGCTGCTGGTTGGTGCTTGGAAGGATTGAGTGAAGTCTGCGGCTCATCAGCAGCTGTGCTGGTGACTTGAAGTTGTCAACCGGAGTGTTGCGGTACTCAAGGAGACTGATGCAGGGGTCTCTTTTGTCTGCTTTGGCTTTGTCCATGAGTGTTTTTGCAATCTGGACAGTTTTTTCAGCAAGGCCATTACTTTGAGGGTAATGTGGGCTTGATGTGACATGTGTGAAATCCCATGCCTTGGCAAACAACTCGAACTCTTTTGATTTGTATTGGGGGCCATTGTCTGAGACTAAAGTCTCTACAATGCCATGCCTGGCAAAGGCTGCCTTTAGCTTGTGGATCACAGCTACAGATGTGGTGCTGTGAAGCTTGTCCAGTTCAAAAAATCTGCTGTAGTAATCAACAGTCACTATGCAGTCCTCGTTGTTCCATGTGAACAGATCCGTTGCCGCGACCTGCCAGGGCCTGTCTGGGATACAGTGAGGTATCATGGGCTCTTTGACATTTGATGGGCGGCATTCTAGACAAATGGAACATTTTCCGACAATGTCCTCAATGTGTTTGCACATTCCGGGCCAAAACATAATGGCCCAGAAATTAGGGTCGGGGGCTTGCCGCGGGTGCAAGCCCCCGATGTGCACTTACCTAGCGCGCCGGCCGTTGTGCTCTCAGGGCGCGTGGAATTCCGTTTTCCTGAGGATCACTCCCGGGCAGCGTCTGACGTCACGCCGCCCAGGAGTGCAGCCAGCGCGAAGCGTCCAGCGCGGAGTGTAAGTGAGACACGCCCTGTGAGGTTGTATTAGCATAGGACACGCCCCCAATCTTTCTCAAAAGCTCCAAAGGCTTGTTACATGCAGGGCAGCATTGTAAGTAGGTTCTTTGTATTTTTATGTATCTTTTGGTAACTTTTATAAACTTTTAAATACTTTTACATGATTTTGAAGAATCTGAAATAGTTTTAAAGAGGTTTTAAGCAATTTAAATAGTTTTAAAAGCCCTGAAAGCATTTTTTTCATTCATTTTATTTAATTAGCAAAGTGAAATGGCTGGAATGAGCACAATTCACGTCATTAAAAGAACTCAGAATTTCAGTGACGATGACCTCGGCAATCTTCTCAACGAGGTGGAGGCGAAGCGCCTGCACATCATTGGGAATGGGAAGTCCAGGGCGCCGCGAAAAGGACAGATGATAGCTTGGTCTTTTAAGTGGCAGCATAGGGCTCCAGTCACGGGGAGGGAAAAGGCGCAGGAAACGTTAGGGTGTCACCTTTTGCGTGGAGTGGTCCTTTGGCATAGCGGTAAGCATCCCCGCCGCTGGGCCAGAAGGAGTAGGGTTTTGAACCCCGCTCCAGACAAGTGGAGTCGGAGCTCCGACTCTAAATTCTGGGTTGACATCCAGCGGGATACTTGCGTCCGTGGGTGTGGGTGGCCCCCCCCTCGTATGGGTTGTGGGAGCCGGTAAAACCCTCCCGCCATCGGACTAACCACCCTAATGGCTGGTATGAAGATGGTTATGGTCACGGAAGGAGCGTTAACGCGGCCAGAAATCCTTCTACCACTTCATACAGTTCCCCAAAGGGAACAGTGTGAAGACACGTACGACGACGACCTTTTGCGTAATGCACCTCCTTGGACCCTCAGTCACAGATGCGAGGGGGCAAATCGTTCAATTGTGGGCAGCACGGTGGCATAGTGGCTAGCACTGTTGCCTCACAGCGCCAGGGACCCGGGTTCAAATCCGGCCTCGGGTGACTGTCTGTGTGGAGTTTGCACATTCTCCCCGTGTTTGCGTGGGTTTCCTCTGGGTGCTCCGGTTTCCTCCCACAGTCCAAAGATGTGCGGGTTAGGTTGATTGGCCATGATAAAAATTGGCCCTTAGTGTTAGGGGGGATTAAATATGTGGGGTTACGGGGATAGGGCTTGGGTGGGATGGTTGTCGGTGTAGGGACCGGGTGCTAGGGTTTGGATGATCAGCCATGATCTCATTGAATGGCGGAGCAGGCTCGAAGGGCCGAATGGCCTACTCCTGCTCCTATCTTCTATGTTTCTATGTTAAATTTTTCATTTTATTGACATGTTAAATGTTGTCTTTGCTTTTTTCATTGAAATGTATATTTGTGACTGAAAGGATATGTAACCTTTTCGTTTAAACAGTACAGCCTGTAGTCACTTTGAAAAAAGTTTAAACTTTTATTGGAGCAAAAGTATTTTTACAACAACTGTTTGAAAATTCGAAAATAGCTAGTTTCCACCTTGAATGTCTTTATTGCACTAAGAAACCAAAAAAGTCACTTTAAACTGTTTACAAATTTTTTTCTGAACTATTCATGTTTACAAATGTTTGAAAAGTAGAAAATAGCTAGTTAACATTTAAAAGTTATAAACTATCTACATCAAAACTGAACCTGAAAACTGTTTGATGATGCAATAAAAGTTCACTGCTTCACTTTAAATTGTGTCTGCTCCTTTCTTTGCCTTGCGGGGGGAGGGGTAGGTACAAGGCGACACTACCTCGTGAAGGTGTTGGCTACTAGCAGTTCCCGAGCAGCCTTACTTTCGGCAGCACTTGGCTCCTCCCCATGAGGCCTGGCCACAGGCACATTGGCATCGCTTATGTCCTCCATTTCAGCAGGGAGCTCTCCTGCAGTGTTAAGGGTCAGTCCTTCCTGAAGGGCAAAGTTATGCAAAGCACAACAGGCCATCACAATCCTTGTCACTTTCTGGTGAGAATACTGCAAGGTCCCCCCTGACCTATCCAGATTTCAGAACTCGGATTGTCCTCTCCACCACTTGACGTGTGGACATGTGTGCCTGGTTGTATCTCTCCTGAGCCTCATTATTGGTCTTGTGGTGGGGAGTCATCAGCCATGGTCTTAGCGGGTAGCCCTTGTCTCCCAATATCCATGCGGATCCTGGAGGCAATTTGCTGAGGGCATCATATAAGTTAGAGTTACGGAGGATGAAGGAGTCATGATTACTTCCCCGGTGCGCTGCATTCAAGTTTAGGATCCTGAGGTGTGCATCACATACTATC
The DNA here is from genome assembly GCF_052327205.1 of Somniosus microcephalus. Classification (NCBI taxonomy): domain Eukaryota; kingdom Metazoa; phylum Chordata; class Chondrichthyes; order Squaliformes; family Somniosidae; genus Somniosus; species Somniosus microcephalus. Next base: position 164,866,133 of record NC_140989.1, on the reverse strand, counting down.
ATAACATTCAATGAATGATACCCCTTCCTGTTGATGTATGTCACAGGTGCATCCAATGGTGCCTTCAATGCAATTTGGGTTCCATCGACGGCCCCAATCACTTTGGGGAATCCAGCAATGCGATGAAATGCAAGGGCCACCTCCTTTTGATGTCGAATGGACAAGTCATACTTAATGAACTCTGAAAGCCTACGCATAATGGCATCTGTGACCTGGTGAATGCAGACCTTCGCAGCATTCTTAGAGATGCTGCTTATGTCACCGGTGCCTGCTTGAAATGACCCACTTGCAAAGAAGTTCAATGCTGTAGTTACCTTCATGTTCACTGACAAGGCAGTGCGGGTCTTCGAGTGTGGTTGCAGGTCCTCCTTCAACATGTCACATAGTCGGCCGATTACCTCTTTACTGAAGCGCAGCCTCCTCACACACAACTCCTCCGACAGCATCTCAAATTATCGCCTCTCCCTGTGCACTCTCTGGGGTGGGTAGTAGTTCCTTCTGATCAGGAGACGGTTATGGTTCCTCAGTCTTCTATGTTGTTCCCTGGTGTTTAGAATTCTTTGAAGCAAAATCACACACAGCATCAGGGCAGCATTTCTGGAGGGCATGTTTCTCGCTCACAGGCCTCCTCCTTACACAGACGTCCTTGTAAGGAAAAAATGGAAAGAGTTGTTAAAGTAATTTTAATGAAGTGACTGGCTAGAAAATCACCCCGGGCTATGGCAGGAAAAACGCGTTATCGGCTTGGTAACACGTCATACCCGCCTGATGAATATCACATCCCAAGATGATTTTCCAATAACTAACATTTTCTGAAAGTCATAACTACATACATACATTCATACACATATGTAAAGGAATATATACATACATATATACACATACGTAAAGGAATATATACAGACATACATACATACTTACTTAAAAGAATATATTACTGATGAAAAGTTTCTTTCTTAAAAATTTTGGAAATGTTACATTATTCATTTTCAAACAGTCATTTTCACATTTAATAAACACATCAAATTCAATTAGGCCTTGAGTTGCTCCTTATACCTACATTACTCAAAACCCGTTTAAAAAAAAAAAAAAAAATTAAAGTTGCAAACTTACCTCAGACTTTCTTAAAATAACTTTTCTCCCTTTCACAACCAAAAATGTGCCGTTCAGAAGCTCCACTAATGAAAGAGTTCTTCCTCTTGAGCGTTACGGAGCTTCTCGGGGGCTTTACTCCTGCTTTTCAGATGTGTAAATGCTGGGGACTTACCCTCACTGCAGCAATTCACAAAAAAGCCGAAGTTCAATGCGCACGCGCTGCCTCAAAAGTCGCACACGTTCCACCTCTGAACCCCTGCTTTCAGGGGAACGGTAGTGCCGATTTCCCGCACATGCGCTGTGCATGCAGAAAACCGGCACTTCCATCGGGCCCACGCGTGAGTACACCGTGCGTACTCACGCGTTGGGACACGAATTTCTGGGCCATTGTCACATGCTCTTTGTTTGCATTTTTCCATGCCCATATGTCCAGCATGAATTTTTGTCAACATCTCTTCTCTGGGACTGGTAGGAATGATGATTTTCTCCCCTTTGAAGACAATTCTGTTGATTTGTGACAGTTCGTCTCTGTGGTTCCAGAATTCAGATATGCTCTGAGGGCATTTCCTCCTTTCCTCAGGCCATCCTTCATGTATGACTTTGCTCAGCAGTGTGAGTTGTGCATCCTTCTCTGTTCCTGCTTGAATCTCCTTCAGTTTTGAGTCACTCACAGGTAAGCTGTTGTACACCATGTGCACCTGCACTTCCATGCCTTCACTGAGGCTGCTGTCCTGGTAGCTAAGAGACTTTCTGGAGAGCGTGTCTGTGACAGGAATGTCTTTGCCTTGACGGTGAATGATTGTGAAGTCGTACTTCTGTAGCTGAAGGATCATTCTCTGTAGCCTTGGTGGGGCTGCGGCTAGTGGTTTCCTCATGATTGACTCGAGGGGCTTGTGGTCGGATTCCACAAAGACTTGTCGGCCATAGACGTATTGGTGGAAACGCTTACATCCAAACAGAATTGCATATAGCTCTTTCTCGATTTGAGCATAGTTGATTTCACTGTCTGTGAGAGATCTGGAAGCGTAGCCGATGGGCTTTCCTTCTTGCAGTAATACTGCGCCTAGTCCATACTTTGACGCGTCCACTTGTAGTCTGAGCTCTTTGTTGGGGTCGAAGTAGGCAAGAACTGGTCCTGGTTCTCTGGTGATTAGGTCTTTCATTTTCTGAAATGCTGTGTCATGTTGTTTGTCCCACAGGAACTCATTGGATTGTTTGAGCAACTGACGCATGGGTGCGTTGATTTTGGAGAGGCTCGGGGCAAACTTGGCTAAGTAGTTAACCATGCCTAGTACTGTCTCTAGCTCTGCGCGGTTCTTTGGTGGCTCCATCTTCTTGATGGCGGAGATTTTCTCTGGATCCGGCTTAATGCCATCAGTTGAGAGGTGATGCCCGAAATAACTGATCTCGGTGGATCCGATTATGCTTTTCTCGGGGTTGAGCCGGATACCTTTCTCCCGTGATCTTTGTAGCATCACACAGAGGTTCCTGTCATGTTCCGCTCTATTCCTGCCATAGATGAGGATGTCATCTACGATTGTGACTACTCCGTCGAGGCCGTCATAGGTTTCGTCGATCTTCCGCTGGAATTCATCCTGAGCTGAGATAAGACCAAATGGTAAATGTAGAAATCGGTAGCGTCCAAATGGTGTGTTGAACGTTGTTAGCTTAGATGAGTCTTCTGTGAGCTTGATAGTCCAGTATCCTGATCGTGTGTCCATTACACTGAAGTAACGTGCTCCTACTAGCTTGGGTGTGATGTCATCTAGCGTTGGTAGAGGGTAGTGAAGGCGGTTGATAGCCTTGTTCAAATCTCTGTGGTCGAGACAGACTCTGAGCTTGCCTGTACGTGGTTTCTCAACCACTACTAACGCGTTAACCCACTCTGTCGGTTCTGTTTCCCGGACGATGATTTCTGTATTCTCCATGCTCTGCAGCTCCTCCTTCAGGTGACTATGTAGAGCAAGGGGTATCCTTCTCGGTGGGCAAACCACAGGGGTTGCTGCTGGGTCAAGGTGAATAGTGCATTCACCTGGGAATAGTCTGATTCCTTTGAAAACGTCAGCAAACTCCTCCATGACTGTCTGCTTCTCAACTGGTGCTGTCAATGATAGCACTAGCTTGATGAGGTCCATGTCTAAACATGCCTTTAGACCTAGCACTGGAGCTGCTCGAGTGTCAACAATGTAAAAGTCCAACATCATGTCGCTTTCTTTGTACTTGCATTTCATCACGCATGTGCCTTTTACAATGAGCTGCTCACCCCCATAGCTGGTCAGTCTGTGTGAGGTGGGCTGTAGCTCACACTCATCCTTCAAGCTGTGATACTCACTCAGAGGAATTACATTAACCTGAGCTCCAGTGTCTAGTTTAAACTTAAGCTCTGTGCCCTGTTTTCCTATCTCAATATCTGCAAAGGCTTGCTCAGTCTCTGAAATCTGTTTTTTCTGTGACACAGAATCAATAAACAGTTCCTCTGCATTTGGCTCTCTATCTGGCATTTGGCTGTCACTCACTGTGTGTACTGCTGCTCCAAAAACAGTCCTGCAAACTTTAGCAAAGTGGTTCTGTTTACCACATTTAGCAGATTGCCTTCCTTTGGCAGGGCAATGCTCCTTTTCCCCATGCACCTTGTTTCCTCAATAACGAGAGTTTTTGAAACGTTTTATGTCTGTGTCGCTCATTTTTAGAACTCTCTCTGTTCTTTCTGTTCTGAAACACGCTCTCTGGGCGGTGTTCTTTGGTGTGTGTCTATTAACTGCGTGCACTGTCTGTTCATGCGAGCTGCTCGTGGCACCGGTTATGGTTTTCAACTGTGCTTGGGCTATCTCGTGCGATCTAGCTATGTCCATAGCTTTGTCCAGCGTTAGCCCGGACCCAACATTCAAAAGTTTCTCTCTCACTTTAGCTGAATGTATTCCAAATATGATGCAGTCTCTGACCATCTCATCTTTATCTGCATATTCACAGTCTTTTACCAGCAGTTTTAACTCAGTCACGAACTGTTCAAACGACTCACTAGCTCCTTGTACTTTCTCCTGAAACTTGTACCTAGCGAATATTGTATTTGTCTTGGGCATCACATATGATTCAAAACGGTCAAAATAACTTTTCAGTACCTTTGCTTCATCCGTGGTGAGAGACCATGTGTTAAAAATGTCTCTCCCTTTTTCTCCGATCGACAGGAGTAGGTAGCTGCATCTTTCTTCCTCCCCTTTGCTTTTCAGCGGACCCGAGAACATCAACTCTACGTGTTGCTTGAACTTGCGCCATTCTACAAGTAAGTTCAAAGATTCCCAATTCATTCGAGGCAAGGGAGCTCCAACGATGTCCATTTCAAATCCCTGTTCTGACACCATGTCTTGTTTTACACACTTTGTATAAAACTAATAAATTGCAGGACAATGGAGTATTACAGTTTAACTCTTTTATTAAGAATAGGTCTGATGGTCTTACTCATATCAGCACCGTGGGGAAAAGCCTGGCATTAGGACCCCTAGCCTGGATCTTCAAAACAATAGTAGTCCTTACAGATGCCTGCAGGCCAATGACAACTCAGCATGTGATCACATGTGAATATAATAGGTATTCCTTACAGATGCCTGTGGGCCAATGATAATTCAATATGCAAATGTTACAGCCCCTCTTCTGACACTGGCTCTTGTCCTTCCTAGACTGGCTTTTTCTGCTTCAAGCTGGGCAGCTTCCACCGTACCCCTCAGCCTCAGTCATCATTCTAAGTGCCTCTGCATCCATCTTGCTCCCCACAGCTAACCTCCTCCTCATCCCACCCTCTACCACCCTCACTCATTTTGAATCCTCCTTCCCCAGCAAATCCTCATTCATTTCCCTTGTCATAACCAATGATCCTCCAGCCACCCTCCTCCTCCTCATTGCCCTTCAAAATATTTGCAAGGGGAATAAGGAAATGGCAGAGATATTAAACAAATAATTTGTATCTGTCTTCACAGAAGAAGACACAAAAAATATTCCGGAAATAGTGGGGAACCAAGGGTCTAGTGAGAATGAGGAACTTAAAGAAATTGGTATTAGTAAAGAAATAGTACTGCAGAAATTAATGGGACTAAAAGCTGACAAATTCCCTGGACCTGACGCCTACATCCTAAGGTTTTAAAAGAGGTGGCTACAGAGATAGTGGCTGCATTGGTTTTCATCTTCCAGAATTCCCTAGGTTCTATAACAGTCCCTGTGGATTGGAAGGTAGCAAATGTAACTCCGCTATTCAAGAAAGGAGGGAGAGAGAAAACAAGAAACTATAGGCCAGTTAGCTTGACATCAATAGTAGGAAAAATGTTAGAATCTATTATTAAGGACCTGGTAACAGAGTACTTAGAAAATCATAATATGATTGGGCAGTGTCAACACGGATTTATGAAAAGGAAATCGTGTTTGACAAATTTATTTGAGTTTTTTGAGGTTGTAATTAGAAGTGTAGATAAGGAGGAACCAGTGGATGTAGTTTATTTGGATTTTCAGAAAGCATTCGATAAGGTGCCACACAAGAGGCTACTACACAAAATTAGGGCTCATGGGATTGGGGGTAATATATTAGCATGGATTGAGGATTGGTTAACAGACAGAAAACAGAGATAGGAATAAACAGGTCATTTTTGGTTTGGCAGGCTGTAACTAGTGGGGTGCTGCAAGGATCAATGCTTGGGCCTCAGCTAGTTACAGTCTATATCAATGACTTAGATTAAGGGACCGAGTGTAATGTACCCAAGTTTGCTGATGATACAAAGCTAGGAGCTAGGTGGGAAAGCAAGTTGTAAGGAGGATGCAAAGAGGCTGCAAAGGGATATGGAGAGGTTAAGTGACTGGACAAAAACATGGCAGATGGAATATAATGTGGAGAAATGTGAGGTTATTCACTTTGGTAGGAAAAATAGAAAAGCAGAATATTTTTTGGTGAGAGATTGGGAAATGTTGGTATTCAGAGGGACCTAGGTGTCCTTGTACACAAATCACTGAAATTTAACATGCAGGTACAGCAAGCAATTAGGAAAGCAAATGGTATGTTAGCCTTTATTACAAAAGGATCGGAGTATAAGAGTAAAGAAGTCTTACTGCGATTATATAGCGCCTTGGTGAGACTGCACCTGGAGTACTTTGTACAGTTTTGGTCTCCTTACCTAAGGAAGGATATACTTACCTTCGAGGGGGTGCAACAAAGATTCACCAGATTGATACCTGGGATGGGGGGGATTGTTCTATGAGGAGAGATTGAGCAGATTAGGCCTATGTTCCCTAGAATTTAGAAGAATGAGGGGTAATCTAGAATTCTTACAGGGTTTGACAGGGTAGATGCTGGGAAGATGTTTCCCCTGACTGGGGAGTCTAGAACTAGGGGTCACAGTCACAGAATAAGGGGTCGGCTATTTAGGACTGAGATGAAGAGAAATTTCTCCACTCAAAGGGTTGTGAATCTTTAGAATTCTCTTCCCCGGAGGGCTGTGGATGCTCAGTTGTTGAGTATATTCAACACAGAGATTGATAGATTTTTGGATATTAAGGGAATCAAGGAATAGGTGTATAATGTGGAAAGGTGGAGTTGAGGTAAAAGATCAGCCATGATCTTATTGCATGGCAGAGCAGGCTCGATGGGCCTAATGGTCTACTCCTGCTCCTATTTTTTATGTTCTTATGTTCTTAAGGTCCTCCCCATCCACGATTTAGCCCTGCAGGAATATTTTGACATCTTGATTCTGACTGAAATTTGGCTCACCACTGGTGACTCTTTCCCCTTTGCTGAGGCCATCCGGGCTTTACATCACAATGTGTCTACCACCCAAACCGACGCATCCTGTTCAACACTAAGTTGAGCTTCCTCTCCCAAATCATTTCCATTAACAGCAAAACAGCTTTCTTCCACCTCTGTAATATTGCTTGCCTTTACCTCTATCTCTCCCTTACTGCTGCCAAAACTCTAGTCCATGCCTTCATTATCACAATGCATGTCGTCACCCACGTTAAGTCCCACACTTACATCCTCTCCAAACTCCACTGGCTTCCCATGCCTCAACGGTTGAGTAAATTGTCATCCTTCTTTTCAAATCACTGCATGGTTTCGCCCACCCTACCTTAATATTTTTCTCCTGCCTTACATCCCTGCATAACCCTCATTCCCAGTGGTCCACTATTGGCAGCCACATATTCAGCAATTATGCACCTGTTCTCTGGAACTCTCTACCCAGTTCCTTCTGTTTCCCTTCCTGCTTTTAAAAAAATCTGAAAACCATTGTCTTTGACTGTGCCTTTGGTTCACCATTCAAGCCCCACTAGTATTCTCCCGTCCCATGATCGCTGCCCCTCATTTATTTTCCTCCTTATTGTAAAATGTTCTGAAATGTCTTCCACCTGTAAGGATTCGACCTAAAATGTGACGCATCCTAAAACATAACACGTCGTACAATGCGACGCGACCTTAACTGCGAGTGTCCTAAAACATGACGCGCCCTAAAACGTAACAGGTCCTAAAATGTAACACATCCTAAAATGTAACACGTCTTAAAATGTGACACGTCCTAAAATGCAACATGTCCTAAATTGAGACTCGTCCTAAAATGAGAGACGTCCTAAAATGTGACACGTCCTAAAATGTGACACGCCCTAAAATGTGACACGCCCTAAAATGTGACATGTCCTAAAATGTGAAAATCCTAAAATGAGACACGTCTTAAAATGTAACATGTCCTAAAATGTAACACATCATAAAATGAGACATGTCCTAAAATGTAACATGACTTAAAATGTAACATGCCCTCAAATGTAACACATCCTGAAATGTAACATGGCCTCAAATGTCACATGTTCTAAAATGTGACAGGTCTTAAAATGTAACACGTCCTAAATTGCAACATGTCCTAAAATGAGACACGTCCTAAAATGTGACACATCCTAAAATGAGACACATCTTAAATTGTGGCACATCCTAAAATGTGACACATCCTAAAATGAGACACGTCCTAAAATGTTACATGTCCTAAAATGTAACGTCGTAAAATGTGACACGACTTAAAATGTGACACGTCCTAAAATGAGACATGTCCTAAAATGTGACGCGTCTTAAAATGTAACATAACCTAAAATGTGACACGTACTAAAATGTAACGGCCTAGAAATTCAGTATAGCCACTTTTGGGGTGGTAAAGTCGGGCGGCCACTAAAGTTTGCGCCCGCCGGAAAGTGGAGGGCAGTTCGCCGAAATTCAGTAGCTTTGGCCAAGGAGTTTGCTCGAGCGCTAAAACTGGCGATGCACGGCTATCCTTAGGCGCTAAGCCGGTGGTGCAGACTGATACCGCCGAGGCCGGGCGCAGCGCAGGTGCGGTCATGTTTTGATTGACAGCAGACACACTGGCGCCGGCCAGCTCTTAAAGGGGGAAGGGTCGACTTGGTCTGCTGCCACGCCCTGGATACTGCAGCCCTCCAGCTAGGCCTAAACACTGCTGCTGGAGAGAAACAGCGCCAGGAAGGATGCAGAGGGATCGTGAGCGAGCGCAGCGCTTCTCTGGCCATGATTTAAAGGTGCTGGTTAGGGCTTTGGAGAAGAGAAGCCATATCTTGTTCCCGGACAGTGGCAAGAAGCCTCCCAACAGGGTGTACAGGAGAGCCTGGAGGGATATCGCCCAGAGGGTCACAGCCACCTGCGATGTCCCCCGGACTGTTGTCCAATGCCGGAAAAAGTTTAACGACCTCACTCGGATTGTCAGGGTGAGTACCCTTTCCAGTGTCCTCCTCATCCTTGCATGTGCACCTCACATTATGGGCAAAGGGACCTCAAAGGCCTAATGGCCAGCCCTCATCCAGCAGCTATGGCACTGGCATGAACATCAATTGCACTTTACACACTGGCCAAGCTACTCGACCATGGGAGGCAGTGCACACAACAACAGGGCACCACACTGGCCAAGCTATTCGACCATGGGAGGCAGTGCACACAACAACAGGGCACCACACTGTACTTAGAGGCCGTCCTTTCTCTTGCAGGCCAAGCTGGCCCAGAATCTGAAGAGCCGGACTGTCACCGGGGGAGGCCGTCCCCAGTTCCAGCAGCTCAGTGACCTGGAGGAGCGCGTGGGTCGACTCATGGGTGCCCGGGTGATTGGCCCCGTTGCAATTGGAGATGCCGACCCTGTGCTGGGCCCCAATGGTAAGGACATGACCTTTTGGACCTCTCTCGTTCCCCTTGCGCTTCAGATCTACATCCTTTGCCACTGTCCGACCAATGCGCAGAATGCCACCACTCATGCCTCCCTCGCTGATGCCCTGTCCTCACTCTAAAGCTACTCTTGTGCCTTCCTGCTTTCAGCTGGTGAGGAGGAGGTCCCTGAAGCTGCGAGTGTCAGTCCCTCGGAAGAGGAGGACGAGGAGGAGCAAGAGGAAGGCGGCCCATCGGGGGAACCCTCATCCGCGCCAGGGGATGGCAATGGAGGGGACACGTCTTCCCTGGAGGAGAGCCAGGGGGAAGTGTTGCAGGGGGGTGTAGCTCCTGTGCCCAGTGGCGTCCAGCCACGCGGGAAGGGTCGGGCAGCATGGCTGCCTTCTCCCCAGAGGGGGGAAGTGTTACAGGGGAGTGTAGTTCCTGTGCCCAGTGGCGTCCAGCCACGTGGGAAGGGTCGGGCAGCTCGGCTGCCTTCTCCCCAGAGGGGGGAAGTGTTGCAGGGGAGTGTAGTTGCTGGGCCCAGTGGCGTGCAGCCACGCGGGAAGGGTCGGGCAGCTCGGCTGCCTTCTCCCCAGAGGGGGGAAGTGTTGCAGGGGAGTGTAGTTGCTGGGCCCAGTGGCGTGCAGCCACGCGGGAAGGGTCGGGCAGCTCGGCGGCCTTCTCCCCAGAGGGAGAGTCCGGCCTCTAGTCCGGAGACGGTCCTCGCCCAGGAGGTGCGCCTCCTTGATCAAATGTCCGCGGACCCGGATCATCGGCACACCGAGTTCATGGGGGTTGTGGCACGGTTGCCTGAGGCCATTGAGTCCCTGGCTCATAGTGTGTCCGATTTCGGGGCCTCACAGGCCAGGGGTTTCGAACAACTCGCGGCAGCACAGGCCAGGGGTCTCGAACAATTCGGGGCATCACAGGACGCGAGTCGGGCTGAATTCGGGGCATCACAGGACGCGAGTCGGGACGAATTCAGGGCAGCACAGGCAGCGAGTGGACAGTTGATCAGTGGTGCCGTGCAGTCACTGGCTGGTCTGATGCGGGCACAGACCAGGGCAGTACGGGCACTCACTGCTGCCACACTCGCTGTGTCAGGCAGGCATCGCCAGGGCACCCGCCGCGCTGCAGCAGCACAGCGGTCTGGCCTTCACCAGATTGCTGCGCTTGCTGCAGTGCCTGCCCGGCCGAGTGCCAGTGTCTCAGGCGAGCAGCGAGCGCCTGGCATCAGCCAGCTTGCCCCCATTGCTGCAGCCGCCACTGCCACTCCCCCAACGAAGCTGCCACGAGCTGCTGGACAGACTGATGCTGCCCAGCCACAGCTGCAGCAGTCAGCAGCCAGCCCCTCGAGGGCCAGAGCTCGTCTAGGCCGACCCCCAAGGGCATCTGCCGTCACGCAATGTGCCCCTCGGGAGCCTTCCCCCAGCCTTGCAGCACCCACAGGGCCCAGGTTGAGGCGGAGCAGCAGGTCGGCCAGGGGCCGGAAAAGCCTGGACAAGGACTCGCCCTCTCGGCACACAAAGTAGAGTGTGTTGGCAAATGTTTTTTTATATGGGGGTGGTTGTGTTGTCTATGGGGGGGGGTTCTTTTGGTAAGGCCGAGGATGAAGGCCATTTGGATGGACAAGTTTTGTTATTCCTCCCCAGGTTGTGGGAGTGAGATATGTTTTTGACTGTTTTTTGGGGGTGTTGTCTGTTTTTGGGTTTCATGTGGGAAGGGCCCTGAGTTTGTTCAATAAAGCTTTTTCTTTATTCAGCTTGTCCATGAGTGATGTTTCAAGTGGTTGTTGCGTTAACCGGCTGAGGGCTTGCGGAGCGGCTGCATTCATGTGCCTTCATTGCCACAAGCCATTCCCTGACAGGGGGCCTAGAAGTGTCATTCAATAAGCCGCCGACGGACGGCCCTTGGACCTTGTGGCTCCCTCCTGGGCTGGTACTCTTCCTCCTCCTCCTCATGGTCCTCCTGCTCGTCCTCCTGAGGTGGTGGTCCAACATGAGGTGGCAGTGCCTGAGTCCTGCGGATAGCCAGGTTGTGCAGCATGCAGCAAACGACGACGAACTGGGAGACTCTATCCGGCGAATACTGCAGAGATCCGCCGGAGCGATCCAGGCAGCGGAACCGTTGCTTGAGGACGCCAATCGTTTGCTCTATGATGTTCCTTGTGGCTTGATGGCTTTCGTTGTATGCCTCCTCAGCAGGGGTCCTGGGCGCGCGGAGCGGGGTCATGAGCCATGTACACAAAGGATAGCCTTTGTCCCCGATAAGCCATCCTCTTGGGGGTGGCTGTGCCTGGAACATGTCAGCCACAGTAGTCTGGCGCAGGATAAATGCATCGTGGCTGCTTCCTGGAAAGCGGGCATTGACAGCTAGGATGCGCTGCCTGTGGTCACACACCAGCTGTACATTGAGGGAATGGTAGCCCTTCCGGTTGCGGTAATCCTCGGCATTGTCGATAGGTGCCCGCAAAGCCACATGCGTGCAGTCAATGGCGCCCTGCACCATGGGGAAGTCGGCGATCCACGCAAATCCGACTGCACGCTGCTCCTGCCTCTCTAGGGTCATGGGGAACGAGATGAATTGGTGTCTCCTTGTGAAAAGGGCATCGGTGACCTGCCGGATGCAGCGATGCACGGCGAACTGGGAAATGTTAGCTATGTCCCCAGCAGCGGCTTGGAAGGAGCCGCTTGCATAAAAGTTCAGAGCCACCGTGACCTTCACTTCCACCGACAGAGACGTCCTGCACATCAGCTGTGGACGCAGATCTCTGTGAAGCAGCTGGCAGATCTCTGCAACCACCTCCCTTCTGAAGCGCAGCCTCTTAACACTGCGCGGCAGTCATGGTGAGATAGGACACCTGCTGGCGGTATTCCCTGAGTGAGTAAGGCCTACGTTGCCGACGCCTGATGCCCCCTCTGCGTCTAGGCATGGCTGCCCCTCTCACACAGCGTCTGCGAGCCCTTCGCACATAATGCTGGAACTGAGGGTTGGAACCCCATGCAGCCCCCATAATATACTTGCAAACAATGAAATCACAATGAGGCAAATTTCCAAGCTCTGGCCAGAAGCCAAAAATACCTCTCCTATGTTGGGCCAAATCAGTAAGGTCTCTTCCTTGGTCTCTGTCCAGAAATCCGTTGCAGAAAAGTCATTGCAGCAAAATGGCTGGCCTTTATAGTTCAGTGTAAGTGCCCTTTAATTAGCGCTCCCCGAGGCCCGCAGGGCCTCTGCTGCGTTCCACTTCACAGTTCTTAACACCGCCACGCCCACATTGGGCGGGCGCGACTGAAGTTCCGGTTTGGGGCGCACAAAGGGCGTTGCACGACGAAATGACGTCATAAGTTGCGCGCGCAGCTGAGCACGCGCAAACACTTTGCGCCGGCGCTAAATGTCTACTGAAGTTGGGCGTAGGCGCAGATCGTCCTGCGCCCGGGCGCTAAGTGCCTAGCGCTCGAGATCTACCCCTCCTAAGGCGCTAACGGCTGGCGAACACAACTGAATTTCTAGGCCAGTATGTCTTAAAATGTGACATGTCTTAAAATGAGACACGTCCTCAAATGTGATGCATCTTAAAATGTAACATGTCCTAAAATGTAATATGTCCTCAAATGTAAGACGTCCTGAAATGTAACATGTCCTAAAATGTCACATGTTCTAAAATGAGACAGGTCTTAAAATGTAACACATCCTAAAATGTAACATGTCCTAAAATGTGACACGTCTTAAAATGAGAGACGTCTTAAAATGTGACACATCCTAAAATGAGACATGCCCTAAAATGAGACACGTCTTAAAATGAGACATGTCCTAAAATGTGACACGTCTTAAAATGTGACACATCCTACAATGTGGCACATCCTAAAATGTGGCACCTCCTAAAATGTAACACATCCTCAAATGAAACATGTCTCAAAATGAGACACCTCCTAAAATGTTACATGTCCGAAAATGTAACATGTCGTAAAATGTGACACGTCTTTGTAGTGTATGTACCTTTAAGAGGAACTATGTTTTTGAAGCCCCTGTATACTGTAGTACCAGTAGTGACCACTTGGGTATATAAGCCTGTGTAGCGTCTTGCGTTGTTAGTTCACCTCCAGACTTTGTTCAGTAAACACTTGTTAAATCAACTCCTGCATTCCGTGTCTCCATTAACACACGGATCTAACAGTGGCGACGAGTTAGAAACGAACTTACCTGCAATTCGGCAGCACCTCAAGGAGATCGATTCCTCAGACGAAGGTCGAAGCCAGAAGCAAGAAAAACAAAAAAAACTCGAAGATACTCGAAAACGAGGGCCAGGCTTGGTCTCCAGTCTGTGGTTTCCCCAGCTAAACGGGCTAGTGGCAGGTAGTGCACTGATACTTCCTGGGCTGCGGCGGGCTAGAGCTCGATCGGGTGGCTCTGCAACGGGGCCGGGCAGCGAGTCGGGAAGCAGAAGCAAAGAGAGAGAGAGGGTGGAGCACTCAGGGCGCGGCCGGTGCTGCAAAGCAGGTCAGCGTTCGGACCGAGCAGAGGGAGGGGAAAGTCCCAGAGGGTCCGCTCCACGACGGGAACGGTTCTCCAAGTAACGGAGAAACTATTGAAGCGATATATAAAAAAAATAGAAAAGCTGCAAGTCGCAACGGGAACCGTGGAGAACAGCATTGGCAGCAGCGATTGGGGAGGCGCAAAGACCATAGTGCGTCACCATTAAAAAAAAAAAAAAAAAATCAATTAATTAATCGCCAGCAACAGCGTTGGCAGCAGCGGCAGCGGCGGGAAAGCGCGGGAGGCGCCATCTTAACTCGGCGGTGAAGAAAGAAAAGTGCGGGAAGCGCCATTTTAGATTTTCAAGATGCCGAAGACTGGCAATATTACTGCTTTCGATAGTGATATAGAAGATTGGACCACATATGTGGAAAGAGTGGAGGTATATTGCAAGGCGAATGAAGTAGCGGATGATAAAAAGGCATCGGTACTTCTAAATCTGATGGGCGCAAGGACATACGGGCTGTTACGAAACTTGATCACTCCAGCCAAACCGATGGACAAGAATTTTAAGGAGATTGTTGATACCTTACAGGAGCACTTAAACCCAACACCGCTGCTGATAGTGGAACGATTCAAATTCTTCAGGAGGAATCAGCACAAGAATGAAAGTAACGCTGATTACCTCACCGAATTACGAAAGCTGTCAAAGCACTGCCAATTCGGGGCAGGACTGGCAGATTCTCTACGAGACAAATTCGTCTGCGGTCTCCTAAGCGAAGGAACACAGAAAAGACTACTTTCTGAGAAAGATTTGACACTGGACAAGGCTTTCAGTGTGGCTGTATCATACGAAGCAGCAGCAAGAGGAGCTGCAGAGATACAGCAAAAGCCACAGGACTTCGGCACCCATGAAATGACACGGGGTTTCGAGAGATGTTATCGCTGCGGCAGATCCACCCATGACCAGAAGGACTGCTGGTTCAAGGACAAAGCATGCAGGCAATGCGGAAAGATGGGACACATTGCACGTGTATGCAGATCTGGAAAGAAATCCGCTGACAGTAAAAAGGTCAATAAGGAAAAGTACAGAAAGGTACAAATGATGACGGACAGTAGCTCCGAAGCCCAGAAGAGCGATAGCGACTCCGGAAACAAGAGACTAAGCTGTCTCAAATTACATAATGTAATTGCCAAAGAAGATTACCAGACCATTTGGGTTACCCTCACGATAGCGGGGTCCCCAGTCAAAATGGAGCTAGATACAGGATCAGCTCTGACCGTCATGAGTCGACGGGATTACAAGCGGCTATTTCCGCATATACCTTTGAAAGACACATCCATTGTCTTGAAGACATATACGGGGCAGAAAGTATACCCCAGAGGGAAAATAAGGGTGCCTGTTGTATACAACGGCAAGGAAATACAGAAGTTGTATTTATACGTTCTGCAAGATGGTGGTCCACCGTTGTTGGGACGTGAATGGATCAGAAAGATACGTTTAGACTGGCACTCCATTCAGGCACTGACGGTGACCAGTAAGAAAAAAAATGATGATGACGTCATACCTGGACGATTAAAAGAAATCTTGGCTAACGCCAAAGAAGTGTTTCAACAGGAACTAGGAACCCTGAAAGGCGCCACCGCCTCAATAAAAGTGGAAGATGCGGCAATTCCCAAGTTTTTTAAGGCAAGGCCGTTGCCATACGCAATTCGTCCAGCCGTCGAGGCAGAGCTGGAGAATTTGGAAAAAGCAGGTGTGTTATCCAAGGTAGATTGGAGCGAGTGGGCAACACCCATCGTCCCGGTCATGAAGAAAACGTTGAATAATGATAAATCTGAAGAACAGAGAAAAGTCCGCATCTGTGGGGACTTCAATGTGACTGTAAACCCGGTTCTTCACACGGTACAGTATCCTCTTCCGAGGATAGAAGATATTTTAGCCTCACTATCCGGAGGGAAACGTTTCACCAAAATTGACTTAGCACAGGCATATCTACAGATGGAGGTTGAGGAGGCCTCTAAAAAGTATCTCACAATAAACACACACAAAGGCCTGTACCAGTACAATCGGCTGGTTTTCGGAGTGGCATCAGCTCCGGCTATCTGGCAAAGAGCTATGGCGCAAGTCCTGCAAGGGATTCCGGGGACTCAATGCTACCTAGACGACATCCTTGTTACAGGAGAAAACGACAAAGAGCACCTTGCCAACTTGGAGCAGGTGCTCATGAGGCTGAGAGAACGGGGCCTACGAGCAAATCGCCCCAAATGCGAATTTTTCCAGAAACAAATATCATATTGTGGCCATGTCATTAACGAAGAAGGGTTGCATAAGTCACCTGAAAAAATTGAAGCGGTCATAAAGGCCCCAGCGCCTGAAAATGTCTCACAATTAAGGTCGTTCCTGGGATTACTAAATTACTATCATAAATTTTTACCAAACTTGCGACGGTTCTGCACCCGCTTAATGCACTCCTACAAACGGGAGTAGTTTGGAAATGGAGCGAAGACTGTAAACGTGCCTTCCATAAATGCAAAGGCTTGATCACATCCAGGGAAGTGTTGGCTCATTACAACCCATCACTGCCAATCAGACTGGCGTGCGATGCATCCCCTTACGGCGTGGGAGCAGTATTATCGCATAGATTCCCTGATGGCCCGGAGCAGCCGATAGCTTTTGCGTCACGCTCATTGAACTCAGCTGAGCGTAACTATGCCCAGATCGACAGGGAGGCACTCAGCCTGGTGTGGGGGGTGAAGAAATTCAACCATTACCTACACGGACAAAAGTTTACCTTGTTGACTGACCATCAACCCCTCGTCTCCATATTCAACCCTAAAAAGGGCGTTCCCATTATGACAGCGCAAAGGCTACAGAAGTGGTCCCTTTTCCTAGGGGCACACCAATATGACATAGAGTACAAAGGAACAAAACAGCATGGGAATGCTGACGGGTTATCGCGCCTACCGTTGCCAACGGTGGAAGAGGCGCCTACAGTGGACCCAGTGGAAATATTCCACTCGACCATAGTGGAACGTCTACCGGTGACAAATTCTACCATTGAAAAGGAAACGCGAAATGACCCGACTCTCTCACGAGTCTACGATTTAACGGTGAAGGGATGGCCAGCACATGGCGAACCACTGTTGCCAGCATTCTCGCAAAGAAGAGAACAGCTGTCAGTGTGCCGAGGAACCTTGATGTGTGGATCCAGACTGGTGATTCCACCCAAACTCAAGGATAGAGTGCTAAAGGAGCTTCACGAGGGGCATCTGGGTGGAGTGAAAATGAAGAACTTAGCCAGAGCGTTTGTGTGGTGGCCAGGTATCGATGGAGACATCGAAGAAATGACCAAGAGCTGTCTAGGATGCCAGAAGGTCCAAAACGCCCCACCACAAGCCCCTCTACATCCATGGGAGTGGCCCTCATCTCCATGGCAAAGGGTACATATCGACTTTGCTGGTCCATTTATGGACTCTGTGGCCTAGAAATTCAGTTGCGTTCGCCAGCCGTTAGCACCATAAGAGGGGTAGATTTCGAGCGCTAGGCACTTAGCGCCCGGGCGCAGACCGATCTGCGCCTACGCCCAACTTCAGTTGACATTTAGCGCCGGCGCAAAGTGTTTGCGCGCGCTCAGCTGCGCGCGCAGCTTATGACGTCATTTCGTCGTGCAACGCCGTTTGTGCGCCCCAAACCGGAACTTCAGTGGCGCCCGCCCAATGTGGGCGTGGCGCTGTTAAGAACTGTGAAGTGGAACGCAGCAGAGGCCCTGCGGGCCTCGGGGAGCGCTAATTAAAGGGCACTTACACTGAACTATAAAGGCCAGCCATTTTGCTGCAATGACTTTAGTGCTACGGATTTCTGGACAGAGACCAAGGAAGAGACCTTACTGAATTGGGCCAACATAGGAGAGGTATTTTTGGCTTCTGGCCAGAGCTTGCAAATTTGTCTCATTGTGATTTCACTGTTTGCAAGTATATTATGGGGGCTGCGGGGGTTCCAACCCTCAGTTCCAGCATTATATGCGAAGGGCTCGCAGACGCTGTGTGAGAGGGGCAGCCATGCCTAGACGCAGAGGGGCCATCAGGCGTCGGCAACGTAGGCCTTACCCACTCAGGGAATACCGCCAGCAGGTGTCCTATCTCACCATGACTGCCGCGCAGTGTGTTAAGAGGCTGCGCTTCAGAAGGGAGGTGGTTGCAGAGATCTGCCAGCTGCTTCACAGAGATCTGCGTCCACAACTGATGTGCAGGACGTCTCTGTCGGTGGAAGTGAAGGTCACGGTGGCTCTGAACTTTTATGCAAGCGGCTCCTTCCAAGCCGCTGCTGGGGACATAGCGAACATCTCCCAGTTCGCCATGCATTGCTGCATCCGGCAGGTCACCGATGCCCTTTTCGCAAGGAGACACCAATTCATCTCATTCCCCATGACCCTAGAGAGGCAGGAGCAGCGTGCAGTCGGATTTGCAAGGATCGCTGACTTCCCCATGGTGCAGGGCGCCATTGACTGCACGCATGTGGCTATGCGGGCACCTATCGACAATGCCGAGGATTACCGCAACCGGAAGGGCTACCATTCCCTCAATGTACAGCTGGTGTGTGACCACAGGCAGCGCATCCTAGCTGTCAATGCCCGCTTTCCAGGAAGCAGCCACGATGCAGTTATCCTGCGCCAGACTACTGTGGCTGACATGTTCCAGGCACAGCCTCCCCCAAGAGGATGGCTTATCGGGGACAAAGGCTATCCTTTGTGTACATGGCTCATGACCCCGCTCCGCGCACCCAGGACCCCTGCTGAGGAGGCATACAACGAAAGCCATCAAGCCACAAGGAACATCATAGAGCAAACGATTGGCGTCCTCAAGCAACGGTTCTGCTGCCTGGATCGTTCCGGCGGATCTCTACAGTATTCGTCGGATAGAGTCTCCCAGTTCATCGTCGTTTGCTGCATGCTGCACAACCTGGCTATCCGCAGGACTCAGGCACTGCCACCTCACGTTGGACCACCACCTCAGGAGGACGAGCAGGAGGACCATGAGGAGGAGGAGGAGGAGGAGTACCAGCCCAGGAGGGAGCCACAAGGTCCAAGGGCCGTCCGTCAGCGGCTTATTGAACGACACTTCTAGGCCCCCTGTCAGGGAATGGCTTGTGGCAATGAACGCACCTGAATGCAGCCGCTCCGCAAGCCCTCAGCCGGTTAACGCAACAACCACTTGAAACATCACACATGGACAAGCTGAATAAATAAAAAGCTTTATTGAACAAACTCAGGGCCCTTCCCACATGAAACCCAAAAACAGACAAGACCCCCAAAAAACAGTCAAAAACATATCTCACTCCCACAACCTGGGGAGGAATAACAAAACTTGTCCACCCAAATGGCCTTCATCCTCGGCCTTACCAAGACAAACCCCCCCATAGAGAACACAAACACCCCCATATAAAAAAACATTTGGCAACACACTCTACTTTGTGTGCCGAGAGGGCGAGTCCTTGTCCAGGCTTTTCCAGCCCCTGGCCGAGGCTCCTGAGGGGCACAATGTGTGACGGCAGATGCCCTTGGGGGCCGGCCTAGACGAGCTCCGGCCCTGGAGGGGCCGGCTGCTGACTGCTGCAGCTATGGCTGGGCAGCATCAGTCTCTCCAGCAGCTCGTCGCAGCTTTGCTGGGGGAGTGGCAGTGGCGGCTGCAGCAATGGGGGCAAGCTGGCTGATGCCAGGCGCTCGCTGGTCGCCAGAGACACTGGCAGTCGGCCGGGCTGGCACTGCAGCAAGCGCAGCAATCTGGTGAAGCCCAGACCGCTGTGCTGCAGCAGCGCGGCGGGTGCCCTGGCGATGCGTGCGTGACACAGCGAGTGTGGCAGCAGTAAGTGCCCGTACTGCCCTGGTCTGTGCCCGCATCAGACCAGCCAGTGACTGCTCAGCACCACTCATCAACTCTGCACTCGCTGCCTGTGCTGCCCTGAAATCGGCCCGACTCGCGTCCTGTGATGCCCTGAATTCTTCGTGACCCCTGGCCTGTGCTGCCCCGAATTGTTCGTGACCCCTGGCCTGTGCTGCCGCGAGTTCTTCTAAACCCCTGGCCTGTGAGGCCCCAAAATCGGCCACACTATGAGCCAGGGACTCAATGGCCTCAGGCAACCGTCCCACAACCCCCATGAACTCGGTGTGCCGACGATCCGAGTCCGCGGACATTTGATCAAGGAGGCGCACCTCCTGGGCGAGGACCGTCTCCAGACTGGAGGCCGGACTCTCCCTCTGGGGAGAAGGCCGCCGAGCTGGCCGACCCTTCCCGCGTGGCAGGATGCCACTGGGCACAGGAGCTACACTCCCCTGCAACACTTCCCCCCCCCTCTGGGGAGAAGGCAGCCGTGCTGCCCGACCCTTCCCACGTGGCTGGACGCCACTGGGCACAGGAGCTACACCCCCCTGCAACACTTCCCCCTGGCTCTCCTCCAGGCAAGACGTGTCCCCTCCATTGCCATCCCCTGGCGCAGATGAGGGTTCCCCCGATGTGCCGCCTTCCTCTTGCTCCTCGTCGTCCTCCTCTTCCGAGGGACTGACACTCGCAGCCTCAGGGACCTCCTCCTCACCAGCTGAAAGCAGGAAGGCACAAGAGTAGCTTTAGAGTGAGGACAGGGCGTCAGCGAGGGAAGCATGAGTGGTGGCATTCTGCGCATTGGTCGGACAGTGGCAAAGGATGTAGATCTGAAGCGCAAGGGGAACGAGAGAGGTCCAAACGCTCATGTCCTTACCATTGGGGCCCAGCACAGGGTCGGCATCTCCAATTGCAACGGGGCCAATCACCCGGGCACCCATGAGTCGACCCACGCGCTCCTCCAGGTCACTGAGCTCCTGGAACTGGGCACGGCCTCCCCCGGTGACAGTCCGGCTCTTCAGATTCTGGGCCAGCTTGGCCTGCAAGAGAAAGGACGGCCTCTAAGTACAGTGTGGTGCCCTGTTGTTGTGTGCACTGCCTCCCATGGTGGAATAGCTTGGCCAGTGTGGTGTCCTGTTGTTGTGTGCACTGCCTCCCATGGTGGAATAGCTTGGCCAGTGTGGTGCCCTGTTGTTGTGTGCACTGCCTCCCGTGGTCGAATAGCTTGGCCAGT
Organism: Somniosus microcephalus; assembly: GCF_052327205.1. Classification (NCBI taxonomy): domain Eukaryota; kingdom Metazoa; phylum Chordata; class Chondrichthyes; order Squaliformes; family Somniosidae; genus Somniosus; species Somniosus microcephalus. The sequence goes on along the minus strand of NC_140989.1, from coordinate 164,845,293 downwards.
GTGGTGCCCTGTTGTTGTGTGCACTGCCTCCCATGGTCGAATAGCTTGGCCAGTGTGGTGCCCTGTTGTTGTGTGCACTGCCTCCCATGGTTGAATAGCTTGGCCAGTGTGTAAAGTGCAGAAAGTGCTATTGATGTTCATGCCAGTGCCATAGCTGCTGGAGGAGCGCTGGCCATTAGGCCTTTGAGGTCCCTTTGCCCATAATGTGAGGTGCACATGCAAGGATGAGGAGGACAATGGAAAGGGTACTCACCCTGACCAACCGAGTGAGGTCGTTAAACTTTTTCCGGCATTGGTCACCAGTCCTGGGGACATCGCTGTTGGCTGTGACCCTCTGGGCGATTTCCCTCCAGGCTCTCCTGTACAGCCTCTTGGGAGCCTTCTTGCCACTGTCCGGGCACAAGATATCTCTTTTCTTCTCCAAACCCCTAAGCAGCACCTTCAAATCATGGGCAGAGAAGCGCTGCGCTCGCTCACGGGCCCTCTGCATCGTTGCTGCTGCTATTTCTCTCCAGCAGCAGTGTTTAGGCCTAGCTGGAGGGCTGCAGTATCCAGGGCGTGGCAGCAGACCAAGTCGACCCTTCCCCCTTTAAGAGCTGGCCGGCGCCAGGGTGTCTGCTGTCAATCAAAACATGACCGCACCTGCGTTGCGCCCGGCCTCGGCGGTATCAGTCGGCACCGCCGGCTTAGCGCCTAAAGATAGGGGTGCAACGCCAGTTTTAGCGCTCGAGCAAACTCCTTGGCCAAAGCTACTGAATATCGGCGAAGTGGCCTCCACTTTCCGACGGGCGCAAACTTTAGTGCTCGCCCGACTTTACCGCCCCAAAAGTGGCTATACTGAATTTCTAGGCCAATGTTCTTAATCGCAGTGGATGCACACTCCAAGTGGCCGGAGGTAATAAAGATGTCCTCCACCACCACGGAAAAAACCATCACAGTATTAAGGACCATATTCGCCAGGAATGGGCTGCCTGAACAGATCTGTTCTGATAATGGACCGCAATTTGTATCCGAAGAATTCAGGAAGTTCTTAAAAAACAATGGGGTTAAGCACTACACGTCCGCCCCATACCATCCCGCCACCAATGGATTGGCTGAAAGGTTTGTCCAGACCTTCAAGAAGGCCATAAAGGCCATGGGTAATGAAGACATAAATCTACAACATAAGGTAGATAACTTCTTGTTTGCGTACAGGAATGCAACACATGTGGTTACAAACCAAACACCCGCCATGATGTTTTTCAATAGAAGACTAAGATGCCGGCTGGATTTGGTCAAGCCAAATGTCAGAAGGGACGTAGAGAACCGGCAATTTCAAAGCATGAATGAAAGGCCAACTTGAACCTTCCAGATAGGTCAACCAGTTCTGGCCCGGGACTACCGTACCGAGAAATGGCAGCCTGGAACTATTTGCACACGACTAGGACCGCTGATGTATACCGTGGACATTGGAGAAAGCATAATAAGGCGCCATGCTGACCAGATCATAGAGTCATCCCAAAAAGGACAACCTACACCACAACTCTATACGCCTAGTGATAAAGCAAAGATACCCATAGTGTCTACCTCCGATCCGGTGATACTGGAACCAGATGAACCCGACACTAGCATTGAAGCCGAATCGACCTTGCCTAAAGAACCTACTACACCACCAAGGCATTATCTGGACCGAGTCAGGAAGCCTCCAGAGAGACGGAATTTGTAATTGATTAACTTCAACAAATGTGTATATTATTGTTCTTGTAAAAATGTTATTTAATGATTAGTTAAAATGTTATGTACTATTTATCTAAAAGGGGAGGAATTGTAGTGTATGTACCTTTAAGAGGAACTATGTTTTTGAAGCCCCTGTATACTGTAGTACCAGTAGTGACCACTCGGGTATATAAGCCTGTGTAGCATCTTCTGTTGTTAGTTCACCTCCAGACTTTGTTCAGTAAACACTTGTTAAATCAACTCCTGTATTCCGTGTCTCCATTATCACACGGATCTAACAGTCTTATAATGAGAGACGTCCTAAAATGTGACACATCCTAAAATGAGACATGTCCTGAAATGTGACGCGTCTTAAAATGTAACATGACCTAAAATGTGACAGGTACTAAAATGTAACGTCGTAAAATGTGACACGACTTAAAATGTGACACGTCCTAAAATGAGACATGTCCTCAAATGTGACGCGTCTTAAAATGTAACATGACCTAAAATGTGACACGTACTAAAATGTAACATGTCCTAAAATGTGACGTGTTTTAAAATGAGACACGTCCTCAAATGTGATGCATCTTAAAATGTAACATGCCCTAAAATGTAACAAGTCCTCAAATGTAAGACGTCCTGAAATGTAACATGTCCTAAAATGTCACATGTTCTAAAATGCGACAGGTCTTAAAATATAACACATCCTAAAATGTAACATGTCCTAAAATGTGACACGTCTTAAAATGAGAGACGTCCTAAAATGTGACACATCCTAAAATGAGACATGTCCTAAAATGAGACACGTCTTAAAATGAGACATGTCCTAAAATGTGACACGTCTTAAAATGTGACACATCCTAAAATGTGGCACATCCTAAAATGTAACACATCCTCAAATGAAACATGTCCTAAAATGAGACACCTCCTAAAATGAGACACGTCTCAAAATGAGACACCTCCTAAAATGTCACATGTCCTAAAATGTAACATGTCGTAAAATGTGACATGTCTTAAAATGAAAGATGTCCTAAAATGTGACACATCCTAAAATGAGACATGTCCTAAAATGTGATGCAACTTAAAATGTGACACGTCCTAAAATGTGACGTCTCAAAATGAGTCACTTCCTAAAATGTGACACGTCCTAAAATGTGACATGTCTCAAAATGAGACACTTCCTAAAATGAGACACATCCTAAAATGAGACATGTCTCAAAATGAGACACTTCCTAAAATGTGACACATCCTAAAATGTAACATGTCCCAAACTGTAACATGTCCTAAAATGTGACATGTCTTAAAATGAGACACGTCCTCAAATGTGATGCATCTTAAAATGTAACATGTCCTAAAATGTAACATGTCCTGAAATGTAACACGTCCTGAAATGTAAAACGTCCTCAAATGTCGCATGTTCTAATGAGACATGGCTTAAAATGTAACATGTCCTAAAATGTGACGCGTCTTAAAATGTAACACGTCCTAAAATGTAACACTCTTCCAAAATGAGACACATCCTAAAATGCAACATGTCCCAAAATGTGACACGTCCTACACTGTGACAAGTCCTAAAATTTGAAAGTCATAAAATGAGACACGTCTTAAAATCTGACACATCCTAAAATGTAACACTCTCCCAAAATGAGACACACCCTAAAATGTAACATGACTTAAAATGTAACATGTCCTAAAATGAAACAAGTCTTAAATTGTGACACATCCTAAAATGTAACACTTCCTCAAATGAGACATGTCCTAAAATGTGACACATCCTAAAATGTGACACGTCCTAAAATGTGACACGTCCTAAAATGTGAAATGTCCTAAAATGTGACACATCCTAAAATGTAACACATCCTCAAATGAAACATGTCCTAAAATGAGACACATCCTAAAATGAGACATGTCCTAAAATGTGACACATCCTAAAATGTAACATGTCCTAAAATGTGACACATCTTAAAAAGTGACAGATCCTAAAATGTGACACATCCTAAAATGTAACACTTCCTAAAATGTAACACTTCCTCAAATGAGACATGTCCTAAAATGTGACACGTCCTAAAATGTGACACGACTTAAAATGTGGCACGTCCTAAAATATGACACGTCTTAAAATGTGACACATCCTAAAATGAAACATGTCCTAAAATGAGACACATCCTAAAATGAGACACGTCTCAAAATGAGACATGTCCTAAAATGTAACATGTCCTAAAATGTAACGTCCTAAAATGTGACACATCTTAAAATGAGTGACATCCTGAAATGCGACACGTCCTAAAATGAGACGTCCTAAAATGAGACATGTCTTAAAATGTAACATGTCCTAAAATGTGACACGTCTTAAAATGAGCCATGTCCTCAAATGTGATGCATCTTAAAATGTAACACGTCCTAAAATGTAACACATCCTAATATGTAACACGTTTTAAAATGTAACATGACCTAAAATGCAACATGTCCTAAAATGAGACACATCCTAAAATGAGATATGTCCTAAAATGTGACACACCCTAAAATGTGACATGTCCTAAAATGAGACACGTCATAAAATGTGACACATCTTAAAATGTGACATATCTTAAAATGTGACACATCCTCAAATTAAACATGTCCTAAAATGAGACACGTCCTAAAATGAGACACGTCTCAAAATGAGACACTTCCTAAAATGTTACACATCCTAAAATGTAACATGTCCTAAAATTTGACACATCTTATAATGAGAGATGTCCTAAAATGTGACACATCCTAAAATGAGACATGTCCTAAAATGTGACGCATCTTAAAATGTAACATGACCTAAAATGTGACGTCTTAAAATGAGACACGTCCTCAAATGTGATGCATCTTAAAATGTAACATGTCCTAAAATGTAACATGTCCTCAAATGTAACATGTCCTCAAATGTAAGATGTCCTGAAATGTAACATGTCCTAAAATGTCACATGTTCTAAAATGAGACAGGTCTTAAAATGTAACACATCCTAAAATGTAACACGTCCTAAAATGTAACATGTCCTAAAATGTGACACGTCTTAAAACGAGAGACGTCCTAAAATGTGACATGTCCTAAAATGAGACATGTCTTAAAATGTGACACATCCTAAAATGTGACACATCCTAAAATGTGACGCATCCTAAAATGTGACACATCCTCAAATGAAACACGTCCTAAAATGAGACACGTCCTAAAATGAGACACGTCTCAAAATGAGACGCCTCCTAAAATGTTTCACATCCTAAAATGTAACATGTCCTAAAATGTGACGCATCTTAAAATGAGGCATGTCCTAAAATGTGACACGTCCTAAACTTTGAAACATCCTAACATATAACACGTCTTAAAATGTAACAGGTCCTAAAATGAGACTCGTCCTAAAATGAGACACATCTTAAAATGTGACACGTCCTAAAATGTAACATGTCCTAAAATGAAACACGTCCTAAAATGAGACACGTCCCAAAATGTAACATGTCCTAAAATGTGACACATCTTAAAATGTAACATGACCAAAAATGTGAAACGTCTTAAATTAAGACACGTCCTCAAATGTGATGTGCCTTAAAATGTAACACATCCTAAAATGTAACATGTCCTAAAATGTGACACGTCCTAAAATGTGACACGCCCTAAAATGTGACACGCCCTAAAATATGACATGGCCTAAAATGTGAAAGTCCTTAAATGAGACACGTCATAACATGAGACATGTCTTAAAATGTGACACATCCTCAAATGTAACACATCCTCAAATGTAACACACCCTCAAATGAAACATGTCCTAAAATGAGACACGTCCTAAAATGAGCCACATCTCTAAATGAGACACTTCCTAAAATGTTACACGCCCTAAAATGTAACATGTCCTAAAATGTGACACGTCTTAAAATGAGAGACATCCTAAAATGTGGCACATCTTAAAATGAGACACGTCCTCAAATGTAATGCATCTTAAAATGAAACACATCCTAAAATGTAACATGTCCTAAATGTAACACGTCTTAAAATGTAACATGTCCTAAAATGCAACATGTCCTAAAATGAGACACATCCTCAAATGAAACATGTCCTAAAATGAAACATGTCTTAAAATGAGACACGTCCTAAAACGAGTCACGTCTCAAAATGAGACACTCCCTAAAATGTTACACTGTGGTGGAGCTACTAAGGGACTCCGATCAACTGTATATAATTCCCTTTAACAATATGTTAGCTACAGCCTGAGTCTGTATCTTTGTATATACTGTTTGTATGTACAGAGCGCGGTCCCTTTAAGAGCGCAGGCAAACGCGATGTCATCACACCGTTCATCACGTGATCCCCACCGGCAGGAAAAACGTGATGATGTCATGACGCCAGCCACGGGACCACCCAAGTAGTCCTCGTGGAGCCTCCGAACTGACTAGACCTGCATTCGTAGTTCTCGTGCATTTGTTTGTTAAACTCAGTTAGTTTTACATTAAACATCGTTTGTTTCATCGCCTGAGTCGACCTCAGTCTCTTGATAGGAACTAGACATTCCTACATTGGTGACCCCAACTTTTGCGAATGGTTTTCGCAGAAAGAACGAAGCATGGAAACAAACGCCGTTGCATGGAAGCTACCGCAATTCTGGGAGCAACAAGTGACCTCATGGTTCATCCAGGTCAAAGCCCAGTTTGCACTACGGTACATCGTTGCGGATCAGACCCGTTACTTTTACGTGGTCTCCGCACTCGACAGCTCCACCGCCTCGCGGATCGTCAGCCTGCTTGAGAACCCCCCGGATGACTGCAAGTATGAAACAATCAAGGCGCGGTTGTTACAGGTCTTCGGGCTCACGAAAGCAGAGCGCGCCCGCCGACTGCTCGCTATGCCCGGCCTCGGGGACTCCAAGCCGTCTGAGCTCATGAGCCAAATGCTCACGCTCCTTGGCTCCGAACCGGAATGCTTCCTCTTTAGGGAGCTCTTCCTCAGTCATTTACCGGAGCAAGTACAAGCTGCCCTGGCCAGGTTCGAAGTCACAGACTGCGCAGCACTTGCTGCCGAAGCGGACAAGATTTTCGCGGTGATGCAGCAGTACTGCGCTGCCACGAGGCGCCCATCCCCCACAGACGCCGCCCCAGCTCCTCAACCTTCGGGGCTGTGCTTCTACCACGTGCGGTTTGGCACGAAAGCCAGATGTTGCCGCCCTCCCTGCAGCTTCTCTCCCCAAAAAAAACCAACTGCAACCCCGGCAAAAGAAGAATGGGTCTGATGGGTGCCCCGCGGCTGCGATGGCAATCGGAAATGCTGGCAAGCTACTGTTCATCACCGATTCCATCTCTGGTCGGCGATTCCTATGCGACACCGGCGCACAGTGCAGCATTCTACCTGCGTCCGCTATTGATGTACAAGCTGGGAGGCACGGCCTCTCCCTCGAAGCGGCTAATGGCGGAGCTATCCGGACCTTCGGCAAACGGCAGGTCCAGGTGTGCTTCGGCGGCCAGCGATTTGTTTGGGAATTTGTTACGGCCAGGGTTTTACACGCCATTCTCGGTGCGGATTTCCTGTGCACCAACGGCCTCCTGGTCGATGTGCGGAAGCAGCGGCTGATCAACGCGGCCACGTTTCACTCTATTCCTTGCCACCGTTGTAACACCATGTCGCGCACCATCTCCTGCGCTTTCCCAACTCTGGATGAGTTCGCTCGCCTGCTCGGTGAATTTCCAGACCTGACCAGACCTATGTTCTCCTCTACGGCCACGAAGCATGGTGTGGAACACCACATCACCACCACCGGCCCCCCGGTTCACACGCGGGCCCGACGCTTCGAACCCGGCAAGCTGGCGGTCGCGAAGGTGGAGTTCGTTACGATGGAACACCTGGGGATTATTCGCCGGTCCAATAATCCCTGGTCTTCGCCTCTCCACATAGTACCGAAACCTGGTGGCGGATGGCGGCCATGCGGCAACTATCGGCGACTTAACGACGCTACCACTCCTGATCGATACCCGATCCCCCACATTCAGGATTTCTCTGCCCATTTGGTTGGGAACACCGTGTTTTCTAAGGTGGATCTGGTCCGAGGCTACCACCAGGTCCCAGTACACCCGCAGGACGTGCAGAAGACCGCAGTCATCACCCCATTTGGCCTTTTTGAATTTTTGAGGATGCCTTTTGGGTTGAAGAACGCCGCCCAGGCCTTCCAGTGCCTCATGGACTCCGTGCTGTGGGACCTCAAGTTCCTTTTCATCTACTTGGACGGCATCCTCGTGGCCAGTCGGAATAAGGAGGAACACATCGCGCACCTACGCGCACTCTTTCGATGCCTCAGCCAACACGGCCTAATTCTCAACCCGGCCAAGTGTCAGGTTCGTCTGCCCCACATTGATTTCCTGGGACATCGCATTACATCGGAGGGAGCGGTGCCTTTGCAAGCGAAGGTAGAGGCGGTGACATCCTTTCCGTGCCCGCACACCACCAAGGCCCTGCAGGAGTTCCTCGGGACCGTTTTGTGCCTAAGGCAGCTCTGCTCATGCAGCCCCTGTACGAGGCCCTCAAGGGCAAGTCTGGCAAGGATCCGGTAAGCTGGACGGTCGACGTGGACCGGGCGTTCGTTGACACAAAAAGCGCCCTAGCCAACGCGACTATGCTGGCGCACCCGCTGCCAGGTGCCACCATCGCCCTCACCACCGACGCGTCAGACTACGCCATTGGCGCAGTGCAGGAACAGTGGGTAAATGGAACGTGGCAACCGCTGGCGTTCTTCAGCCGTCAACTACGGCGAAACGAGCGGAAGTACAGTACCTTCAACCGGGAGTTGCTGGCTCTTTTTCTGGCCATCCGCCATTTCCGGTTCTTGCTGGAACTTGCTGGAAGGACGTCCCTTCACTGCTTTTGTGGACCATAAGTCACTAACGTTCGCTATGGCCAAGACCGCCAAGCCATGGTCAGCCCGACAACAACGTCAGCTAACGTTTATCTCCGAATTCACTACTGATATTCAGCACGTGGCCGGTAAAGACAACCTGATGGCAGATTGCCTCTCCCGCGCGACCGTTCAGGCAGTCCAGCTCGGCATCGACTATGCCCTCATGGCTGTGGATCAAGCCTCGGATCCAGAGGTGCAAGCTTACCGAACCAGCCCCTCCAGCCTCCAAGCAGCCGACGTCAAATTCCATGCCGCAGGCACCACGCTACTTTGTGACGTCTCCATAGGAGATCTTCGCCCTATCGTGCCGGTCGCCTGGCGCCGCAAAGTTTTTGACGCCATACATGGGTTGTCACACCCTGGTATGAAGGCCTCGCAAAGGCTGATGTCGTCCAAGTTCATTTGGCGGGGCATGCATAAGGATGTCCGCGACTGGGCCAACACCTGCGTGGTCTGCCAAAAGGCCACGGTGCAGCGTCACGTCAAAGCTCCATTGGCCACCTTCGCTGTTCCGGAGCGACGGTTCGATTACGTGAATAATGACCTGGTGGGGCCACTTCCACCTTCTCATGGGTTTACACATATCCTTACGACGGTAGACCGCACCACTAGATGGCCAGAAGCAGTTCCCTTGTCATCCACCACTTCGGCAGACGTGGCCAGGGCATTCATCTCCTCTTGGGTCGCCCGTTTCGGGGTACCGGCGGACGTCTCTTCTGATCGTGGACCGCAGTTTTCCTCTGAGCTCTGGAACGCAGTGGCTCAGGGGCTCGGCATCAAGCTACATCGCACCACAGCCTACCATCCACAGGCGAACGGCCTGTGCGAACGATTTCACAGGTCACTCAAAGCCGCACTGAGGGCCAGCCTCCAAGGCGCTGGATGGGTTGACAGGCTACCATGGGTCCTGTTGGGTCTTCGCATGGCACCCAAGGAGGATCTTCGCCCGTCCTCGGCAGAGCTCGTGTATGGCCAGCCGCTACGCGTACCAGGGGATTTCCTTCCGACTCCAACAGAGCCATGGTCCGCATCCAATCAACCCATAAGCCACCAGGAGGCAACCAGGTGTTTTGCACCAGTACCAACGTCGCATCACGGCTTTCAGAGCTCCCACGTCCCAGCAGAGCTGAAGAATGCCGAATACGTGTTCATCCGCCACGACGCTCATCGGGATCCGCTCAAGGCCCCTTACACTGGTCCTTTCCACGTGCTAGAGCCGGAGACAAAACTTTCTCAGTGGATACCACATTTCGGTTGCCCGGTTGAAGCCGGCACACTTGGACCTTGACCGCCCGGTCGAGACCGCACAGCTGCCAAAACGTGGCCAACTGCCCACAGTCGCCATGCCAGATCAAGCGCAACCACCCGTCAGCCCGCCCGCCGTCCAGCAGCTTCCACTTCAAGTGTACAGAAGTCGCTCTGACAGGCTTGTCAGGCCTCCTCGCCGTTTCACTTTTTCTGTTAAAGACAATTCTGGGGAGGCGCATGTGGCGGAGCCACTAAGGGACTCCGATCAACTGTATATAATTCCCTTTAACAATATGTTAGCTACAGCCTGAGTCTGTATCTTTGTATATACTGTTTGCATGTACAGAGCGCGGTCCCTTTAAGAGCGCGGGCAAACGCGATGACGTCACGCCGTTCATCACGTGATCCCCACCGGTGTGAAAAACGTGATGACGTCATGTCGCCAGCCACGGGACCGCCCAAGCAGTCCTCGTGGAGCCTCCGAACTGACTAGACCTGTATTCGTAGTTCTCGTGCATTTGTTGGTTAAACTCAGTTAGTTTTACATTAAACATCGTTTGTTTGATCGCCTGAGTCGACCTCAGTCTCTTGATAGGTACTAGACATTCCTACAACACGTCCTAAAATGTAACATGTCCTAAAATGTGATGCATCTTAAAATGAGAGACATCCTAAAATGTGACACGTCCTAAAATCTGACGCATCTTATAATGTAATGTGTCCTAAAATATGACACATCTTAAATGAGACACGTCCTCAAATGTGATGCATCTTAAAATGTGACACGTCCTAAAATGTGAAACACCCTAAAATGTAACATGTCCTAAAATGTAACATGTCCTAAACTGTAACATGTCCTAAAATGTGACATGTCTTAAAATGAGACACGTCCTCAAATGTGATACATCTTAAAATGTAACATGTCCTAAAATGTAACATGTCCTAAAATGAGACACATCCTAAAATGAGACACGTTTCAAAATGAGACATGTCCTAAAATGAGACATGTCCTAAAATGAGACACGTCATAAAATGAGATAAGACTTAAAATGTGACACATCCTAAAACGTAACCATCCTCAAACGTAACCATCCTCAAATGAAACATGTCCTAAAATGAGACACATCCTAAAATGTAACATGTCCTAAAAGGTAACACTTCTTAAAATGTAACACATCCTGAAATGTAACATGTCCTAAAATGAGACACATCTTAAAATGTAATACGTCTTAAAATGTAACACCTCCTAAAATATTACACGTTTTAAAATGTGACGCATCATAAAATTAGGCACATCCTAAAATGTAACTTGTCCTAAAATGTAACTTGTCATAAAATGTGACACATCTAAAAATGAGACAGGTCCTAAAATGTAACATGTCCTGAAATGAGACACGTCCTAAGATGTGACGCGTGTTAAAATGAGACACATCCTAAAATGAGACACGTCTTAAAATGTTACACGTCCTAAAATGAGAAACATCCAAAAATGAGACATGTCTTAAAATGTAACATGTTCTAAAATGTAACTTGTCCTAAAATGTGACACGTCCTAAAATGTGACACGTCCTAAAATGTAACACATCCTCAAATGAAACAAGTCCTAAAATGAGACACATCCTAAAATGAGACTCGTCTTAAAATGTAACATGTCCTAAAATGAGACGTGTCTTAAAATGTAACATGGCCCAAAATATGACACATCTTAAAATGAGACATGTCCTCAAATGTAATTCATCTTAAAATGTTACACGTCCTAAAATGTAACTCATCCTAAAAGTAACACTCTCCCAAAACGAGACACATCCTAAAATGTAACACGTCTTAAAATGTAACAAGTCCTAAAATGTAACATGGCCTAAAATGAGACACGTCCTAAAATGTGACACGTCTTAAAATGTAACATGTCCTAAAATGCAACATGTCCTAAAATGCAACATGTCCTAAAATGCGACACGTCTTAAAATGAGAGATGTCCTGAAATGTGACACGTCCTAAAATGAGACATGTCCTAAAATGAGACGTGTCTTAAAATGTAATGTGTCCTAAAATGGGACGCAAATTAAAATGTAACATGACCGAAAATGTGACACGTTTTAAAATGAGACACGTCCTCAAATGTGATACATCTTAAAATGTAACATGTCCTAAAATGTGAAACGCCCTAAAATGTAACACATCCTAAAATGTAACATGTCCTAAAATGTAACATGTCCTAAACTGTAACATGTCCTAAAATGTGACATGTCTTAAAATGAGACACGTCCTCAAATGTGATACATCTTAAAATGTAACATGTCCTAAAATGAGACACATCCTAAAATGAGACACGTTTCAAAATGAGACATGTCCTAAAATGAGACATGTCCTAAAATGAGACACGTCATAAAATGAGATAAGACTTAAAATGTGACACATCCTAAAACGTAACCATCCTCAAACGTAACCATCCTCAAATGAAACGTCCTAAAATGAGACACATCCTAAAATGTAACATGTCCTAAAAGGTAACACTTCTTAAAATGTAACACATCCTGAAATGTAACATGTCCTAAAATGAGACACATCTTAAAATGTAACACGTCTTAAAATGTAACACCTCCTAAAATATTACACGTCTTAAAATGTGACACGTCATAAAATTAGGCACATCCTAAAATGTAACTTGTCCTAAAATGTAACTTGTCATAAAATGTGACACATCTAAAAATGAGACAGGTCCTAAAATGTAGCATGTCCTGAAATGAGACACGTCCTAAGATGTGACGCGTGTTAAAATGAGACACATCCTAAAATGAGACACGTCTTAAAATGTTACACGTCCTAAAATGAGAAACATCCAAAAATGAGACATGTCTTAAAATGTAACATGTTCTAAAATGTAACTTGTCCTCAAATGTGACACGTCCTAAAATGTGACACATCCTAAAATGTAACGCATCCTCAAATGAAACATGTCCTAAAATGAGACACATCCTAAAATGAGACTCGTCTTAAAATGTAACATGTCCTAAAATGAGACGTGTCTTAAATGTAACATGGCCCAAAATATGACACATCTTAAAATGAGACATGTCCTCAAATGTAATTCATCTTAAAATGTAACACGTCCTAAAATGTAACTCATCCTAAAAGTAGCACTCTCCCAAAATGAGACACATCCTAAAATGTAACACGTCTTAAAATGTAACACGTCCTAAAATGTAAAATGTCCTAAAATGTAACGCGTCTTAAAATGTAACACGCCCTAAAATGTAACATATCTTAAAATGTAACACGTCTTAAAATGTAACACCTCCTAAAATATAACACGTCTTAAAATGTGACACGTCTTAAAATTAGGCACATCCGAAAATATTACTTGTCCTAAAATGTGACACATCTAAAAATGAGACAGGTCCTAAAATGTAACATGTCCTGAAATGAGACACGTCCTAAGATGTGATGGGTGTTAAAATGAGACACATCCTAAAATGAGACACGTCTTAAAATATAACATGCCCTAAAATGAGACGTGTCTTAAAATGTAACAGGGCCCAAAATGTAACACGTCTTAAAATGAGACATGTCCTCAAATGTGATTCATCTTAAAATGTAACTTGTCCTAAAATGTAACACATCCTAAAAGTAACACTCTCCCAAAATGAGACACATCCTAAAATGTAACACGTCTTAAAATGTAACAAGTCCTAAAATGTAACATGGCCTAAAATGAGACATGTCCTAAAATGAGACACGTCCTAAAATGAGACACGTCTTAAAATGTAACATGCCCTAAAATGAGACGTGTCTTAAAATGTAACATGGCCCAAAATGTGACACGTCTTAAAATAAGACACGTCCTCAAATGTGATTCATCTTAAAATGTAACACATCCTAAAATGTAACACATCCTAAAAGTTACACTCTCCCAAAATGAGACACATCCTAAAATGTAACACGTCTTAAAATGTAACAAGTCCTAAAATGTAGCATGGCCTAAAATGAGACATGTCCTAAAATGAGACAAGTCCTAAAATGAAACATGTCCTAAAATGTGACACATCATAAAATGTGGCACGTCTTAAAAAGTAACATGTCCTAAAATGCAACATGTCCTAAAATGCAACATGTCCTAAAATGTGACACATCTTAAAATGAGAGATGTCCTGAAATGTGACACGTCCTAAAATGAGACATGTCCTAAAATGAGACACATCCTAAAATGAGACACGTCATAAAATGAGACATGTCTTAAAATGTGACACATCCTAAAATGTAACACGTCCTGAAATGAAACATGTCCTAAAATGAGACACGTCCTAAAATGTGACACATCCTAAAATGTAACACGTCCTCAAATGAAACATGTCCTAAAATGAGACATGCCCTAAAATGTACCATGTCGTATAATGAGACACGTCCTAAAATGAGACACGTCTTAAAATGTAACATGCCCTAAAATGAGACGTGTCTTAAAATGTAACATGGCCCAAAATGTGACACGTCTTAAAATAAGACACGTCCTCAAATGTGATTCATCTTAAAATGTAACTGTGGTGTATGTGCCTTTAAGAGCCCCAGGTGTGCTGTAATGCCGGTAATTGCCACTCGGGCTATATAAGCCTGTATATTGTGTATATCCGTTAGAACCCCCCCCCCCAGACTTTGCTTAGTAAATACCTATGAACCAACTCCTGTCTTCAGTGTCTTTATCAACATACGGACACTACAGTGGCGACGAAGTGGAAACGGACTTACCGCAATTCGGCAGCACCTCAAGGACATTGATTCCTCGGGCGTCCAGAAGACTCAAGGAAGTGAGAGAAGCTGTGGTTTCACCAGCTGGCCAAGCTGGTGGCAGGTACTGCGCTAATCCTTCCTGGGCGTCAGGCTGGGGCTCCAGCGGCTGGCTCTACAGCTGAGACAGGCAGCGAAATCGGAGGCAAGCAATAACGGACTGGGAGGGAGCACTTGGGAGACGACCGGCGCGGCAAGCAGGTCAGCGTTCAGACCTCCGGCAGGAACAAGTCTCCAACAGTAAATTAAAAAGAAAAAGAGAACGGAAACCACAGTAAACAGCGTTGTTATTGGCAGCAGCGGCGGGAAAGCGCGGGAAGCGCCATATCTTTGCTACAGAAAAGAAAAAAAAAGCGCGGGAAGCGCCATATCTTTTCTGAAATGCCTAAATCTGGTAATATTGATGCTTTTGATAGCGAAATAGAGGATTGGACCACATACGTGGAAAGAGTAGAGGTTTATTGCACTGCAAATGGAATAGAAGATGAAAAAAAAGCTTCAGTACTTCTGAACTTAATGGGCGCAAAGACATACGGGCTGTTATGAAATTTAATCACTCCAGCCAAACCAAAGGACAAGAATTTTAAAGAAATTGTTGATACCCTGCAGGAGCACTTAAACCCAACACCGCTGCTGATAGCGGAACGATTCAAGTTCTTCAAGAGAAATCAACACAAGAATGAAAGTAACGCTGATTACCTAACCGAATTAAGAAAGCTATCAAAGTACTGCCAATTCGGGGCAGGACTATCAGATTATCTTCGAGACAAATTCGTTTGCTGTCTCTTAAGTGAAGGAACACAAAAAAGACTGCTTTCTGAAAAAGATTTAACATTGGACAAAGCTTTCAGTATGGCTGTATCATATGAAGCAGCAGCAAAAGGAGCTGCAGAGATACAACAAAAGACACAGGACTTCGGCACCCATGAAATGACACAGGGTTTCGAAAGATGTTATTGCTGCGGCAGATCCACCCATAACCAGAGGGACTGCTGGTTCAAGGACAAAGCATGCAGGCAATGCGGAAAGGTTGGACACATTGCACGGGTATGCCGATCTGGACAAAATAAATCCACTGACAGAAAAAAAAAATCTATAAAGAAAAGTGATGTGCCTCAATAATTCCGAGACTCGAAGTTAGCAGAACAAAAACAAGGCTTTTATTAACTTAGAACGTAACACGTAATAGAGAGATATGATGTCTTCCTTCTGGAGACTGAGGCCAGACTGAGCCAGCCTACAAACGGGGCCAGGTATGGGCGGAGCCCTACACACAGCACATTCCAGCACATTCCAGTATACAATACAGCACATTCCAGTACACAATACAATGAGGTCTGGGGGAAGGGAAATGACACTGAAACCGATCTCAGTCACAGGCAGTGATGATGATGAATATTTCATCACATTCACCCCTTCTATAGATTTAGTCTGTTCGGGGGTTTGATAGTCCTCTGCGACCGACGTGGCTGTTGCGGTGCCGCGGGTGTCGGCTGGGTGTCCCCGGTAGCCTCCTGGGTCTCTGCCGGGGGTGCCGCCAGGGTTGTTGAAGGGGTAGTTGGTGGGGGTGCCATTGGTCGGTATTCTTCCGGGGGTGATGAAAGAGTAGTGGGTGGGTAAGAGTTGCTGTGATCGTCGTTGCCGCTATTGCCGTGGTTGTTGTCGATGTCGGCTGGGGCAACATCTTTTATGGACACGGTGTCCTCCCTTCCGTCGGCGTGCCGGACATATGCGTATTGGGGGTTGGCGTGGAGTAGGTGTACTGGCTCCACGAGAGGGTCCGTCTTGTGGCCCCTCACATGCCTTCGCACGAGTACCGGACCTGGGGTGGAGAGCCATGACGGCATGGATACGCCTGAGGTGGATTTCCGGGGAAAGACAAACATTCGTTCATGAGGCGTGGTATTAGTGGCCGTACACAATAGCGACCGTATCGAATGGAGCACATCCGAGAGGACTTCCTGCCAGCGGGAGATAGGGAGGCCCTTGGTCCTTAGAGCTAGAGTGACTGCTTTCCATACTGTCCCGTTCTCTCGCTCCACTTGGCCGTTACCCCGGGGGTTGTAGCTGGTGGTACGGCTCGTGGCGATCCCCCTGGACAGCATGTACTGGCGTAGCTCTTCACTCATGAAGGACGCCCCCCTATCCGTATGGATGTAGCTCGGCATACCGAACAGGCAGAACAGGCTGTTGAGGCATTTAATGACCGTGGCGCTGGTCATGTCTGGGCAGGGGAAGGCGAATGGGAACCGGGAGTATTCGTCCACAATGTTCAGGAAGTAAACATTGTGGTCGACGGACGGGAGGGGGCCCTTGAAATCTAAGCTGAGCCACTCAAAGGGCCGTGTAGCTTTGATTAAGTGGGCTCTATCTGGGCGGTAGAACCGAGGCTTGCACTCAGCGCAAGTGCGGCAGTTCCTGGTCAGGGACCGAACTTCCTCAATCGAGTAGGGTAAGTTACGGCACTTTATGAAGTGGAACAGCCGCGTGACCCCTGGGTGGCAGAGGTCGTTGTGGAGGGTCTGTAGCCGATCCCCGGTGGCGCTGGCACACATCCCTCGTGAGAGGGCGTCAGGGGATTCGTTAAGGGCCCCTGGCCGGTAAATGATGTCGTACTCGAAGGTGGAGAGCTCGATCCGCCACCTAAGAATCTTATCATTTTTAATCTTCCCCCCCTGTTTATTATTGAACATAAACGCTACCGACCGCTGGTCGGTAAGTAGGGTGAAGCGTTTGCCGGCTAGGTAGTGGCGCCAGTGGCGCACTGCCTCCACGATGGCTTGGGCCTCCTTTTCCACGGAGGAGTGTCTGATCTCGGGCCCTTGGAGGGTTCTCGAGAAGAAAGCTACGGGCCGCCCCGCCTGGTTGAGGGTGGCCGCCAAGGCGAAGTCAGACGCATCACTTTCCACTTGAAATGGAGTGTTCTCGTCCACTGCCTGTAGCGTGGCCCGCTCAATATCCTGCTTAATGCTTTTGAAGGCGGCGTGGGCCTCAGCAGAGAGCGGGAAAGAGGATGCTTTCAAGAGGGGGCGGGCTTTGTCGGAGTAGTTGGGGACCCATTGGGAATAATAAGAAAATAACCCCAGGCACCTTTTCAGGGCTTTGGGAGTGTTGGGCAGGGGCAGCTCCCGTGGGGGGCGCAATCGGTCGGGGTCTGGTCCGATTTCCCCATTCTCCACCACGCTGCCTAGTATGCAGAGGCGCGTGGTGTTGTAAACGCACTTGTCCTCGTTGTAGGTGAGGTTGAGTTTTTGTGCATTTTCCAGGAACCTCTCGAGGTTCGAGTCGTGATCCTGCTGATTGTGGCTGCAGATGGTGACGTTGTCGAGGTAGGGGAAGGTTGCCTGCAAGTGGTGGTCATCGACCATGCGGTCCATCTCCCTCTGGAAGACCGAGACCCCATTCGTCACCCCAAAGGGGACTCTGAGGAATTGGTAGAGGCGTCCGTTCGCCTCGAAGGCGGTGTACGGGCGGTCCTCTGGTCTGATAGGGAGCTGGTGGTACGCTGACTTGAGGTCGATGGTGGAGAACACCCGGTATTGGGCGATTTGGTTCACCATTTCTGATATGCGGGGTAACGGGTAGGCGTCTAGTAGGGTGTACCTGTTGATCGTTTGACTATAGTCGATCACCATCCGTTTCTTCTCGCTACCCCTTACCACTACCACTTGGGCGCGCCACGGGCTGTTGCTGCGTTCAATAATGCGCTCTTTCAGGAGCCTGTCTACCTCGGTCGCGATAAACCGCCTGTCCTCCCAGCTGTACCTCCTGCTTTTGGTCGCTATTGGCCGGCAGTTAGGGGTAAGGTTCGCGAATAGCGAAGGCGGCTTTACCTTCAGGGTAGCCAGACCGCACACTGTGAGGGGCGGCTGGGACCCACCATACTTGAGCGTGATGCTTTGGTGGTTGCACTGGAAATCCAGGCCCAAGATCACGCTCGCACATAGGTTCTTCATGATTAATATTTTAAAATTATCATATACAGTTCCGTTAACGCACAATTGTACCATGCAGTAACCCAGAATGGTCGATGTCTGGGTTTTGTCAGCCATAGAGATGGTACCCTGAGTAGGGACCACCTTTAGGGAGAGTTGTTGTGCCAATTCTGGGTGGATAAAGCTCTCCGTGCTTCCACTGTCAATTAAGCATTTGACCCGGCACCCGTTTACCTCGATGTCCACCATTGATCTGGATAGCGGGTGCGGCCTGGTCTGGTCCACTGTGACCGATGCCACTGTAGGGCCCTGATCGATACAAGATGGCGTCCAAGATGGCCGCTCCCACGGCGCACACGCGGCGGTGGCGGGTTTTCCGGCGGTTGGTTTTCCGGCGGGGTTCCCTCTGCACACCTTCCCGAAGTGCCCCTTCTTACCGCACTTAAAGCAGGTGGTGCCTTTCGCCGGGCACAGGTTTCTGGTGTGCTTTGGCTGCCCGCAGAAGTAGCAGTTGGGTCCCTGACGCGTCGCGGCTGTCGTAGGGCTTCTGGGGGGAGAGCGGGGCCCAGCCGGTGTCGGGCTGTCGGGCGGGGAAGATGCCTTCCAAGATGGCGGCGCCCTCGGTGCACACGTGGCGGCGTGGACGGCGCGGGCTGAAGAGTAGGCGTCCGAGTTTCTCTGGGCCACATCCAGGGATCGCGCGGTGTCCGCAGCCTGTTTCAGGTCCAACCCCGTTTTTTTCCAGCAGTCTTTGCCGGATGTAAGTGGAGCTGAGGCCTGTGATGAAGGCATCGCGAACAAGCTCGTCAGTGTACACTGCGGCTTTTACATCTCGGCACTTGCAGTCTTTGCCAAGCATTTTCAGGGTGCTTAGGAACTCCTCCACCGATTCCCCAGGTCGCTGTGCGCGGGTAGCGAGCAGGTGCCTAGCATACACCTCATTTGTAGGCTGCTGGTAATGCGCCTTTAAGATGTCGCAGGCGGCCAGGTACGTCTCGGCGTCTTGGATGAGGGGGTAAACCCGGTGGCTTACCCAATTCCGCAGAATTCCGAGTCTCATCCTCGCAGCGTCCGTAGCGTCTTTGACGGCTGCGGAATTGTCCAGGAAGAATTTCATACACTCAAACCAGTGTCCGAAGCGTGCTGATGCGTCCGGAGCATGTTGATCCAAATCCAAACGTTCGGGTTTCAGGAGTTGATCCATAGTGTTGAAAAATAAGCTAATAAAATTGATGTGCCTCAATAATTCCGAGACTCGAAGTTAGCAGAACAAAAACAAGGCTTTTATTAACTTAGAATGTAACACGTAATAGAGAGATATGATGTCTTCCTTCTGGAGACTGAGGCCAGACTGAGCCAGCCTACAAACGGGGCCAGGTATGGGCGGAGCCCTACACACAGCACATTCCAGCACATTCCAGTATACAATACAGCACATTCCAGTACACAATACAATGAGGTCTGGGGGAAGGGAAATGACACCGAAACCGATCTCAGTCACAGGCAGTGATGATGATGAATATTTCATCACAAAAAGTACAGGAAGGTACAAATGATGACGGACAGTAGCTCCGAAGACCAGAAGAGTGATAGCGACTTCGAAAACAAGAGACTAAGCTGTCTCAAATTACATAATGTACTTGCCAAAGATGATTACCAAACCATTTGGGTTACCCTCACAATAGCAGGGTCCCCAGTTAAAATGGAGCTAGATACAGGATCAGCTCTAACCGTAGCGGCATCGGCAGCGGGTGGAGGCGGAGCTGAGCGGCAGAGTGACTACAAGAGGCCCCAGAGGCTCAGGTAGGTCCCAGTGCGGCATCGGCAGCGGGTGGAGGCGGAGCTGAGCGGCAGAGCGACTACAAGAGGCTCCAGAGGCTCAGGTAGGCCCCAGTGCGGCATCGGCAGTGGGTGGAGGCGGAGCTGAGCGGCAGAGCAACTACAAGAGGCCCCAGAGGCTCAGGTAGGCCCCAGTGCGGCATCGGCAGTGGGTGGAGGCGGAGCTGAGCGGCAGAGCGACTACAAGAGGCCCCAGAGGCTCAGGTAGGCCCCAGTGCGGCATCGGCAGTGGGTGGAGGCGGAGCTGAGCGGCAGAGCGACTACAAGAGGCCCCAGAGGCTCAGGTAGGCCACACTGCGGCATCGGCAGCGGGTGGAGGCGGAGCTGAGCGGCAGAGCGACTACAAGAGGCCCCAGAGGCTCAGGTAGGCCCCAGTGCGGCATCGGCAGCGGGTGGAGGCGGAGCTGAGCGGCAGAGCGACTACAAGAGGCCCCAAAGGCTCAGGTTGGCCTACCAATCTCCAATCTCAGGGAAGGGGAGAGGTAAAAAGTATTCAAGGTGTGACGTCACCACAAAGCGGGTAAGTGATTGGTTGGTAAGTATTTCTCCCTTTTTAAGCTTAAATCTCCTTGGTTTATAGTTTCTAAGGTGTGATATTCACCATCTAGAATCGGGGCAGAGGGTATTTAAGAATAATATTAATAAATTTAATTAATTACATAGAATGGGAGATCAGGCGATGTGTTGCTGCTGCAATATGTGGGAGCTGGTGGACACCATTGATGCTCACAGTGATCACATTTGCAGTAAGTGTTGGCTGCTCGAGGAATTCCAGCTCCGTGTTGAAGAGCTGGAGTCCGAGCTTCAAACACTGAGACACATCAGGGAGGGGGAGAGTTACCTGGACTCTGTGTATCACGAGGTAGTCACACCAATTAGATTAATTAATTCAGATGTAGTCCGTGGCCAGGGTCAGGATGGTGTGACTAGAAGTGAGGCAGGTACGGGGATCCAGGAGGTAGTGTTGGAGGAGCCGCAGCCCTTGCACTTGTCCAACAGGTTCGAGGCTCTTACTCCCTGTGGGGACAGGAGCAGGGACTGCAGGGAGGATGAGCAACCTGGCCACAGCACCGTGGAGCAGGGGGCCATTCAAGTGGGGGGAGTTAAAAGAAATGTTGTAGTGGTAGGGGATAGTATCGTTAGGGGGATAGATAGAGTTCTTTGCAGCCGAGAGCGAGAGTCCCGAAGGCTGTGTTGCCTGCCCGGTGCCAGGGTTAAGGACATCTCCTCTGGACTGGAGAGAAACTTGGAGTGGGAGGGGGAGGATCCAGTTGTCGTGGTCCATGTTGGTACCAACGACATAGATAGGACAAGGAAGGAGGTTCTGCTGAGGGAGTTTGAGCAGCTAGGGGCCAAATTAAAAAGCAGAACCACAAGGGTAATAATCTCTGGATTATTACCTGAGCCACGAGCGAATTTGGCTAGTACAAATAAAATTAGAGAGTTAAATGCGTGGCTCAAAGACTGGTGTGGGAGAAATGGGTTTTGCTTCCTGGGACACTGGCACCAGTACTGGGGCAGGAGGGACCTGTTCCGTTGGGACGGGCTTCACTTGGCCAGTGCTGGGACTAGAGTCCTGGCGGATCATAATAACTAGGGCTGTAGAGAGGGCTTTAAACTAACTAGTGGGGGGGAGGTTCCTAGAGAGCAAATAATACAAATGACAACAGAGAAGGTCATAGACTTAGGTAGCAGTGGGGAAATTAAAAACCAGAGCATGTCAGGAAGGGGCAGAAGGTATGGAGTAAAAGGTAAAGTAATAAAAAGGGCAAAAGCAGGAACTAAGTGTCACAAAACATCTTTGAAAGTTCTCTATCTGAATGCACGTAGCATTCGTAACAAAATAGATGAGTTAATGGCACAAATAACTACATATGGGTATGATCTTGTGGCCATTACAGAAACATGGCTGCAGGGTGACAATGCCTGGGAATTAAACATACCAGGTTATTTAACGATCAGGAAGGACAGGCAGGAAGGAAGGGGAGGTGGGGTGGCTATGTTAATAAAGGAAGGAATCACTGTAATACAGAGAAATGATATTGGGTCAAAAGATCAGGACAATGAAACAGTTTGGGTGGAGGTAAGGAATAATAAGGGAAAAAAAACACTAGTGGGCGTAGTCTATAGGCCTCCGAACTGTGGCAACTCTGTTGGACGGAGTATCAATCAGGAAATAGTTGAGGCTTGTAATAAGGGAACATCTATAATTATGGGGGATTTTAACTATTGTATTAATTGGACAAATCAAATTGGGCAGGGCTGCCTTGAGGATGAGTTCATTGAGTGTATTAGGGATGGGTTTCTTGAGCAGTATGTAACTGAACCGACCAGGGGGCAGGCAACCTTAGATCTGGTCCTGTGTAACGAGACAGGATTAATTTAAAATGTCCTAGTAAAGGATCCCCTTGGAATGAGTGACCATAACATGGTTGAATTCCATATTCAATTAGAGGGTGAGAAGGTTGGATCTCAAACAAGCGTGCTAAGCTTGAATAAAGGAGACTATGAAGGTATGAGAGCGGAATTGAGTAGAGTGGATTGGGAAAATAGATTAAAGGGTAAGACGATACATGATCAGTGGTGTACATTCAAGGAGTTATTTTACAACTTCCAAAAAATATATATTCCACTGAGAAGAAAAGGATGTAAAAGAAAAGACAGCCGTCCGTGGATAAGTAAAGAAATTAAGGATAGTATTCGACTAAAAACAAGGGCATATAAGGTAATCAAATCTAGTGGGAGGATAGAGGATTGGGAAAACTTTAAAAGACAGCAAAAAATAACAAAAAGAGTGATTAAGAAAGGGAAGATAGATTATGAAAGTAAATTAGCAAAAAATATAGAAACAGATAGTAAGTGTTTTTATAGTTATATAAAAAGAAAAAGGGTGGCTAAAGTAAATGTTGGTCCCTTAGAGGATGAGACCGGGAAATTAATGGTGGGAAATATGGAGATGGCAAAAACACTGAATGAATATTTTACATCAGTCTTTACAGTAGAAGACACTAAGAATATCCCAACACTGGACAAACAGGGGGCTAAAGGGGGGGAGGAGCTAAACACGATCAAAATCACTAAGGAAGTGGTACTCGGTAAAATAATGGGACTCAAGGCGGATAAATCACCTGGACCTGATGGCTTACATCCTAGGGTCTTGAGGGAAGTGGCGGTAGGGATTGTGGATGCATTGGTAATAATTTTCCAAAACTCCCTGGACTCGGCAATGGTCCCGGCAGACTGGAAAACTGCTAATGTAATACCCTTATTTAAAAAGGGCAGTAGACAGAAGGCTGGAAACTATAGACCGGTTAGCCTAACATCTGTGGTAGGTAAAATTTTGGAGTCCATTATTAAGGAGACAGTAACAGGACATTTGGATAATCATAATTTAATAGGACAAAGTCAGCATGGTTTTATGAAGGGGAAGCCATGTTTGACAAATTTGCTGGAGTTCTTTGAGGAAGTAACATATAGGGTGGATAAAGGGGAACCAGTGGACGTAGTGTATTTAGACTTCCAAAAGGCATTTGACAAGGTGCCACACAAAAGATTATTGCTTAAGGTAAAAAATCACGGGATTGGGGGTAATATTCTGGCATGGATAGAGGATTGGCTATCTAACAGAAGGCAGAGAGTTGGGATAAATGGTTCATTCTCAGACTGGCAATCAGTAACTAGTGGTGTTCCGCAGGGGTCAGTGCTGGGTCCCCAACTCTTTACAATCTATATTAACGATTTGGAGGAGGGGACCGAGTGTAACATATCAAAGTTTGCAGATGATACTAAGATGGGAGGGAAAGTAGTGAGTGAGGAGGACATAAAAAACCTGCAAGGGGACATAGACAGGCTAAGTAAGTGGGCAGAGATTTGGCAGATGGAATACAATACTGGAAAGTGTGAGGTTATGCACTTTGGCAGGAAAAATCGTAGAGCAAGTTATTATCTTAATGGCAAGAAACTGGAAAGTACTGAAGTACAAGGGGATCTGGGGGTCCTGGTGCACGAAACTCAAAAGGTTAGTATGCAGGTGCAGCAAGTGATTAAGAAGGCCAATGGAATGTTGGCTTTCATTGCTAGGGGGATAGAATATAAAAATAGGGAGGTATTGCTTCAGTTGTACAAGGTATTGGTGAGACCGCACCTGGAATACTGCGTACAGTTTTGGTGTCCATACTTAAGAAAGGACATACTTGCTCTCGAGTCAGTACAAAGAAGGTTCACTCGGTTAATCCCGGGGATGAGGGGATGGACATATGAGGAGAGGTTGAGTAGATTGGGACTCTACTCATTGGAGTTCAGAAGAATGAGAGGCGATCTTATTGAAACATATAAGATTGTGAAGGGGTTGGATCGGGTGGATGCGGGGAAGATGTTCCCGATGATGGGTGAAACTAGAACTAGGGGGCATAGTCTTAGAATAAGGGGCTGCTCTTTCAAAACTGAGATGAGGAGGAACTACTTCACTCAGAGGGTGGTAGGTCCATGGAATATGCTGCCCCAAAAAGCTGTAGAAGCTACATCATTACATAAATTTAAAACAGAAATAGACAGTTTCCCAGAAGAAAAGGGAATTAAAGGTTACGGGGAGCGGGCAGGAAATTGGACATGAGTCGAGGTTCGGATCGGTCATGGCCCTGTGGGTAGCGGAGCGGACCCAGGAGCCGTGTAGCCTGATCCTGCTCCTATTTTGTGTGTCTAATTCTGTTAGATTCAGGAGATGGTTCTGGGATAGTGGATTGGCGGTTAGGATCAGATCAGCCATGATCTTATTGAATGGCGGAGCAGGCTCGAGGGGCCAATTGGCCTACTCCTGCTCCTATTTCTAATGTTCTTAAGTTCTTATGTAACCCCTCTTCATCGATGACATGGCCACAATACGAGATCTGCTTCTGGAAAAACTCGCACTTGTGGCGATTAGCTCATAGCCCATATTCCTTTAATCTGGTGAGCACCTTCTCCAAGTTGGCGAGGTGATCACTGTCATTTTTGCCCGTGACCAGGATGTCGTCCAAATAAGACTGGGTCCCTGGAATCCCTTGCAGGACTTGATCCATCGCCCTTTGCCAAATAGCCGGAGCCGATGCTACCCTGAACACCAGCCGGTTGTATTGATAGAGACCTTTATGAGTGTTGATCGTGAGGTATTGTTTCGAGGCTTCTTCTACCTCCATTTGCAAGTACGCCTGGGCTAGATCAATTTTGGTGAAGCGTTTACCTCCAGATAGCGAGGCGAAAATATCCTCAATTCGTGGAAGCGGATATTGTACCGTGTGAAGGATTGGGTTCACTGTCACCTTAAAATCCCCACAGATGCGGACCTTCTTTGGTTTCCCAGGCGTATTACTCAACAACCTCTTCATTACAGGAACGATGGGTGTAGCCCACTCGCTCCAGTCTACTTTGGACAGTACTCCTGAACGTTCCAGCCCTTCCAGCTCTGCTTCGACGGCTGGTCTGATCGCATAAGGCACTGGTCTGGCCTTAAGAAACTTTGGGCTTGCATTTTCCTCTATTTTAATCGTTGCTGTTATGCCTTTTAGTGTTCCGAGTCCCTCCTGGAACACTTCTTTTGCGTCAGTTAGCATTTTTGACAGTCGTCCAGGTGTGACGTCGTCATCCTTTTTGGCCTCAACCTTCAGTGCCTGTATGGAATGCCAATCTAATTGTATCTTCCGGATCCATTCACGTCCTAGCAGTGGTGGTCCTCCATCTGGCAATACATATAAGTCCATTTTAGGTATTTCCTGGCCTTTGTATATCACTTTCATCCTTATTTTTCCTTTGGGGTAGACTTTTTGCCCCGTGTACATCTTCAAGACAATCTCTGTAGCTTTCAAGGGTATATGTGAAAATAGCCGCTTGTATTCCCTTTGGTTTATGACCGTTAGGGCTGATCCTGTGTCCAATTCCATTTTCACTTGGACTCCATCTATCTTGAGTGTAACCCAGATAGTCTGGTGATCCTCCATTTTGGTTACCTTATGTAGTTTCAGACAACCCAGCTCCTTGCTTCCAGAGTCTGTGTCACTTTTCTGTTCGTCTGAACTACTGTCCATCACCTTATGTACCTTTTTGTACTTCTCCTGTGGAGACTTCTTGCTGTTGGTTTTCTTCCCAGACCTGCAGACTCTTGCTATGTGTCCTGCTTTTCCACACTGTCTGCACACTTGGTCCTTGAACCAACAATTCTTCTGGTCGTGTGTTGTTCTGCCGCAGCGATAACACTTCCCTGTTCCATAGGACATTTCATTGGTGCCATATTCTTGCGGTCTCCGTTGTATCTCTGCAGCGCCCCTTGCGGCTGCTTCATGTGATACTGCCATACTGAAAGCTTTGTCCAGCGTAAGATCCTTTTCTGATAGAAGCCGTTTCTGGGTTCCTTCACTTTGAAGCCCACACACAAACTTGTCCCTTAATGTATCTGCTAGTCCCACTCCAAACTGGCAGTGTTTTGATAGCTTGCGCAGTTCCATTAAGTACTCAGCATTGCTTTCGTCTTTGTGTTGGTTCCTTTTATGGAACTTAAATCGTTCTGCTATCAGCAGCGGTGTGGGGTTTAAGTGGTTCTGTGGGATTTCTACTATGCTTTCGAAATTCTTATTCACAGGCTTCTCTGGGGTTATTAGGTTTCACAGTAACCCATAAGTTTTTGCACCCATGGAATTTAACAAAACCAGTGCTTTCCTAGCATCTGGCACTTCATTCGCCCTGCAGTACACCTCAATACGTTCCACATATGTCGCCCAACCTTTGACTTCATTGTCGAACGTAGAGATACTGCCACTCTTCGGCATCCCTGGGTGTGATTTAACTGTCAAAAATGGCGTCTCCCGCGCTTTCCCTTCTTCTCCGCTGGCACAAAATGGCGTCTCCCGCGTTTTCCTTTCTTCCCGCGCTCGCCCTTCTTCTCCGCTGCGGCTTCTAAAAATGGCGTCTCCCGCGCTCTTCCTTCTTCTCCGCGGCTCAATGGCATCTCCCGCGCTCTCCCTTCTTCTCCCCGCAGACACCATTCAGCCCTTGAGCCCTGGCTGTGCTCTGTGCGGTTTTTTTTTTCTGTGCACCTTTCCCGTTTCCGCCGCTCGGTCCTGAACCCGGCTGCTGCTTTACCCTCTCTCTCTCCGTTTTGTTTTTCCTCGACGCCGCTCAGTTTTCAACCCCCGGCTGCGCCCTGTGCGCTTCACCCTCTATCTTACCCCGTCGACGCTGCTCGGCTTTTTCTCTGCCGTCGGTCGGCTCCAGCCGCCGCTGTCCGGGAAGGGTCTGCGCTGTCCTGTCGTCAGTCTGTTGCTGATCATCATGGCTGGGGAACCAAACCCGGCTCTCCACAGCCTCCCCTGCGATGTTCACTCTCTGCCGGACGACTGGGCGGTTGCTCGTGGTCGACGCCCGTGTTTCTGGCCTCGACTTTCTTCCACCGCCCTCCCGGAGCGAATCCTCGAAGGGAAATGCAGAGTTGCAGGTGGAATCGAATCGACACTCGTCGCCACTGTTAGATCCGTGATTCTTTAAATAGGATGTTTCCCCAAGAACTACACGGATGCTGTAACTTAACAATCAACAGGTAGTTACTGGAGTAGAGTAGTCTCAAGACTGAAGTACAGAAGCCTGCTCCGGCTTTATATACAGGTGTGGTCACTGCCGGTATTACAGTATACAGGAGCTGTAAAACAGTTCTCTCTTAAAGGTACATACACAACAGTCATATATCCAAATTTGCCAATGACAATCTGTAAGAATAAAAATATATGTTTTGTATGTGTGATGGACTCGAGACTATTAATATAAGATGTAGGTAATAAAGATAAATTTGATGTGTATGGATCTCCCCTGGGTAAGGCAACGGTGCAAAACTTAACAAAGGAAACCTGCATAATAGGATAACCCCCCACAGAGACACCATCGAAACTCACCATCGAAACTCAAGAGCCACTAAAAGGTGTCAACAAACAATTAACTTAAGCAAGAAATGGCACCAGCCACTGCAGACAGACACATGTTCAAAGGAAATCCAATCAAGAAATGACATGAATCTAAGACCCAATCCTGGGGTCTTAGCAATAGACAATGGACTTAAAAAGATATAAAACAAGGAACCCAAAGGCTCTCTCTCTCTCTCTCTGGACGACCACGCAGAAGAACAAGAAGCCCTCCTTCTACAGACCAGACCAAGAAGCAAGGATTCTACAGACCAGACCAAGAAGCAAGGAAAAAGGCCATGTGCATTGCTTGACTCAGGGAGGTACCAGCCTGTGTAAATCTAACCCATTACTTTACGTGTTGTAATCGAGTAGAGTCCATAAATACCAGTAGGCTGATAGCAAAATATTGCAGATGCTGGAAATCCAAAATAACAACAGAAAATGCTGGAAAAACTCAGCAGGCCAGGCAACATCCATGGAGAGAGAAACAGAGTCAACGTTTCAGGTTGAAACCCTTTGTCAAGACTGAAGAAGCACAGGAAATGAAACAGATTAAAAGGCCAGTTTGGGGGCTGGGAGAGAACAAAAGAGAAGTGAAGAGACATTAAGAGGTATTCCACTCTACAAACTATTCCTGCGTTTGGTGAGCATTATCCCTGGTCCTTTAGAGTCCAACTTAGCTAGTAAGGTGGGATTGGGAGGGGTGAGGTATTTTTCTACTGTAATTCCCTCATGTATGTCAAAGTGTTTCCCCATTTTATTAGAGTGTTAAGATTATTGTGTTGTATTTTCTTTCTCAAATAAAATTCAAAGTTCTTGCTCCAAAACCATTTGTCTACTGCACTTTTATCACAGCCCCCAAATAAGTCCAAGGTCTAGAACCAAGGGAGTGGGAGCGATTCGAACCGCTCATAAGTCAGAGGTGAAGCTGACCCCACACACCACCCCCTTGCATAATGGCATAAGAGGTATACAAGTAGGCTATTGTTTTGATGTGCATGAGTGTGTGGGCTAGAAATTCAGTTGGTTGCGCCAGCCGTTAGCGCCTTAGGAGGAGTAGATGTCGAGCGCTAGGCGGCTAGCGCCCGGGCGCTGCGCGATCTGCGCCTCGCCCCAACTTCAGTAAAGATTTAGCGCCGGCGCAAAGTCTTTGCGCGCGCTCAGCTGCGCGCGCAGATGATGACGTCATTTCCTCGTGCAACGCCCTTTGTGCGCTCCAATCCGGAACTTGAGTCGCGCCGCCCCATTGTGCGCCTGGCGCCCCTAGCGACTGTTGAGTGGAACGGTGCTCAGCCGATGCGGGGCGCGGGGGGGCGCAAATTAAAGGGCACTCCTCCTGCAGTAGAAACGGCAGCCGTGTTGCAACACTCCTTCTTTGTGACAGGAGGAGGAGGAGGAGGAGGAGGAGGAATAATAATAATGCCGGCCTGTCAAAAGCACAAATGCACCCTTCCCCTTTAAGAGCTCACCGGAGCCACAGTGTCTGCCGTCAATCAGCAGCTCGCCGCACCTGCCCTGCGCCCAACTTCCGGGGTTTCGCCCCGGCCCACCGGCTTAGCGCCTAATGATAGTCGTGCATCGCCTGTTTTAGTGCAGCAGCAACCTCTTGGGGCGATGCCACTGAATATCGGCGAAGGGGGCGCGACTTTGCGCCGGGCGCAAACTTTAGCGGCCGCCCGACTTTACCGCCCCAAAAGTGGCTATACTGAATTTCTAGCCCTGTGTGTTTAATAAACTTGTATGAGTTTGTGGCCTAGAAATTCAGTTGGGCGCGCCAGCCGTTAGCGCCTTAGGGGGAGTAGATCTCGAGCGCTAGGCGCTTATCGCTCGGGCGCAGCGCGATCTGCGCCTCTACCCAACTTCAGGACACATTTAGCGCTGGCGCAAAGTCTTAGCGTGCGCCCTGCTGCGCGCGCAGATCATGACGTCATTTAATAGTGCAACGCCCTTTGTGCGCCCCAAATCGGAACGTCACTCGCGCCGGCCCATTGTGCGCCGGGCGTCCCGAACGACTGTGAAGTGGAACGGTACACAGGCCAGCCAGGCCGGGGGGAGCGCTAATTAAAGGGCACTTACCCAGCAGTATAAAGGCCAGCCATTTTGCAGCATTCACTCTTGTGCAACGGTTTTTTGGACAGAGACCAAGGAGGAGAGTTTACTGGTTTGGACCAACACTTGGACAGGTATTTTTGGCTCAGGCCAGAGCTTACCAATTATCTTAGCCTTCATTCAGAGCTCAGTGTTTGCCAGCATATAATGGGGGCTGCATTGGGTGGCAACGCTGAATTTCAGCCTTATGCCAGAAGGGCTTACAGACGCCGTGAGAGAGTGGCAGCCCTGGCTAGACGCAGAGGGGGCAACAGGCGTCGCCAACTGAGGCCTTACCCACGCAGGGTATACCGCCAGCAGACCTCCTATCTGACCATGTCTGCCGCGATGTGTGTTAGGAGGCTGCGATTCCGAAGGGAGGTGGTTACAGACACCTGCCGGCTGCTTCAGAGAGATCTGCAGCCACAGCTGATGCGCAGGGCGTCTCTGTCGGTGGCAGTGAAGGTGACGGTGGCTCTCAACTTCTATGCCTCCGGCTCCTTCCAATCCGCTACTGGGGACATCGCTAACATCTCCCAGTTCGCCGTGCATTGCTGCATCCGCCAGGTGACCGAAGCCCTTTTCAGAAGGAGACATCAATTCATCTCCTTCCCCATGACCCTGGACAAGCAGCAGCAGCATGCAGTGGGGTTTGCAAGAATAGCGGGCTTCCCCATGGTGCAGGGCGCCATTGACTGCACGCATGTGGCTTTGCGGGCACCTCTTGAGCATGCCGAGGATTACCGTAACCGGAAGGGCTACCATTCCCTCAATGTACAGCTGGTGTGTGACCACAGGCAGCGCATCCTAGCTGTCAATGCCCGCTTTCCAGGCAGCAGCCACGATGCCTTTATCCTGCGACAGACAACTGTGGCTGACATGTTCCAGGCACAGCCTCCCCCAAGAGGATGGCTTATCGGGGACAAAGGCTATCCTTTGTGTACCTGGCTCATGACCCCGCTCCGCGCGCCCATGACCCCTGCTGAAGAGGCATACAACGAGAGCCATCAAGCGACGAGGAACCTCATAGAACAAACAATCGGCGTGCTCAAGCAACGGTTCCGCTGTCTCGACCGCTCCGGGGGAGCCCTCCAGTATTCGCAGGATCGAGTCTCCCAATTCGTCGTCGTTTGCTGCATGCTGCACAACCTGGCTATCCGCAGGACTCAGGCACTGCCACCTGACGTTGGACCACCACCTCAGGAGGAGGAGCAGGAGGAGCATGAGGACGAGGAGTACCAGCCCAGGAGGGACGCACAAGGTCCAAGGGCCGCCTGTCGTCGGCTTATTGAACGTCACTTCTAGGCCCCCTGTCAGGGAATGGCTTGTGCCAATGATAGAACATGATTGCAGCCGCTCCGCAAGCCCTCAGCCGGTTAAGGCAACAAACACTTCAAAGATCAAACATGGACAATGTGAATAAATAAAATGCTTTATTGTACAAACTCTGGGCCCTTCGCACATGAAAACCAAAAACAGAGGAAACCCCCAAAAAACACTCAAACACATTACTCGCTCCCACAACCTGGGGAGGATTAACAAAATAGGGCAACTAAAATGGCCGTCATTCTCGGCCTTCGTCCAAAACAAACATCACATCATCGGCCTTCAAAAAACAAACATCCAATTCTCGGCCTCAAGAAACAAACACAAATGGCCACACATTCGACTATTTGGCCCGCTAGGGCGATGCCTTGGCCATCTTTGGGTGGCCCCTGCCCGCCCTGCTGCTCCGCCTCAAAGTAAGGCCATTGGCTGCTGCAAGGCTGGGGGCAGGCTCCTGAGGGGCACATGTCGTGACGGCAGATGCCCTTGGGGGTCGGCCTAGTCGAGGTCTGGGCGTCGAGCGGCCGGCTGTTGATTGCTGCAGCTGTGGCTGGCCAGCATCAGTCGCTGCAGCAGCTCCTGGCAGCTCCACTGGGGGAGTGGCAGTGGCGGCTGGAGGAATGGCGGCAAGCTGGCGGATGGCAGGCGCTCGCTGGTCGCCTGAGACACTGGCACTCGCCCGGGCCAGCACTGCAGCATGCGCACCAATCTGCCGAGGGACAGACCGATGTGCTGCTGCAGCGCGCCGGGTGCCCTGGCGATGCCTGGCTGACACAGCGAGTGTGGCAGCAGTGAGTGCCCGTGTTGACCTGTTCACTGACCGCAGCAGAGCAGCCAGTGACTGGACGGCACCACTAATCACCTGGCCAGTCGCTGAAAGGTCTGCCCGGTATTCCGCCCGACTGGTGGCCTCTAAGGGCCCGAACTCGGCCACACTCCGAGAGAGGGAATCGATGGACTCAGGCAACCGTGCCACTGCCGCCATGAGCTCCGTGTGCCGGCGCTCCGAGTCCGCGGACAAGTCTTCGAGGCGTTCCATCTCCTCGGCGAAGAGCATCTCCTGACTGGAGGCCGGACTCTCCCTCTGGGGAGAAGGCCGCCGAGCTGGCCGACCCTTCCTGCGTTGCTGGAGGCCGCTGGGCCCAGCAATTGGACTCCCCTCCGACGCATCCCCCCTCTGGGGAGAAGGCCGCCGAGCTTCCACCCCCCTCCCGCCTTTCTGCAGCACGCAGGTCCCAGGAGCTCCCCTCCCCTTCGACACTTCCGCCACGCTGCCCTCCAGGGAAGACGTGTCCCCTACATTGGCCTGGGTGGCCGCGGCTGAGGGTTCCCCTGATGGGCCGCCTTCCTCTTGCTCCTCCTCCTGCTCCTCCTCGGAGGGTCTGTCACTGGCAAGTTGAGGGACCTCCTCTTGACCATCTGAAAGCAGGAAGGCACAAGAGTAGCTTTAGAGTGAGGAGAGGGCGTCAGTGCGGGATGCATGAGTGGTGGCATTCAGCGCATTGGTCGGACAGTGGCAAAGGATGTAGATCTGATGCGCAAGTGGGACGAGAGAGGTGCAAAAGGTGATGTCCTTACCATTGCTTCCCAGAACAGGGTCGGCACGTCCACATGCAACGGGCCCAATCACCCGGCCACCCATGAGGCGCTCCACGCGATGTTGCAGGTCGGTGAGTGGCTGGATATGGGGTCGTCCTCCCCCGGTCGCAGTCCAGCTCTTGCGATTATTCGCCAGCTTGGCCTGCAAGAGAAAGGACGGCCTCTAAGTACAGTGTGTCGCCGTGATCTTGTGTGCACTGCCTCCCATGGTGGACTAGCCTGGCCAGTTTGTCGCCATGATCTGGTGTGCACTGCCTCCCATGGTGGAATAGCCTGGCCAGTGTGTCGCCATGATCTGGTGTGCACTGCCTCCCATGGTGGAATAGCCTGGCCAGTGTGTCGCCATGATCTGGTGTGCACTGCCTCCCATGGTGGAATAGCCTGGTCAGTGTGTTGCCATGATCTGGTGTGCACTGCCTCCCATGGTGGAATAACCTGGCCAGTGTGTCACCATGATCTGGTGTGCACTGCCTCCCATGGTGGAATAGCCTGGCCAGTGTGTCGCCATGATCTGGTGTGCACTGCCTCCCATGGTGGAATAGCCTGGCCAGTGTGTCGCCATGATCTGGTGTGCACTGCCTCCCATGGTGGAATAGCTTGGCCAGTGTGTTCAGTGCAGAATGTGCAATTGATGCTCATGCCTGTGCCATAGCTGCTGAATGAAGGCTGGCCATTAGAACTTTCAGGTCCCTTTGCCCATAATGTGAGGTGCACATGCAAGGATGAGGAGGTCATTGGAAAGGGTACTCACCCTGACAATGCGTGTGAGGTCATTTAACTTTTTGCGGCATTGGGCACCGGTCCTGGGGACGTCGCTGTTGGCTGGCAGCTTGCTGGCGACATGCCTCCAGGCTCTCCTGTAGACGCGGACCGTCGCCTTCTTGCCATTGTCCGGGTACAAAACATGGCGCCTCTTCTCCACAGCAGCAAGCAGCACACTCAGATCACGCTCTGAGAAGTGCTGCGCACGTTCACGGGCCTTCTCCATGTCTTCAGGCGCTATTTGGGTCCAGCAGCAGTGTTCAGGCCTAGCTGGAGGGCTCCACTATCCAGGGCGTGGCAGCAGACACAGTCGACCCTTCCCCCTTAAGAGCTGGCCGGCGCCAGGGTTTCTGCTGTCAGTCACGAGATGGCCGCATCTGCGCTGCGCCCGGCCTCGGCGCTATCGATCACCACCTCCGGCTTAGCGCCCAAAGAGAGGCGTCCAACAGCAGTTTTAGCGCTCGCCCAAACTAGTAGGGCGAAGCTAATGAATATCGGAGAAGTGGCCTAGATTTGGCGGCGGCCGCAAACTTTAGCGGACGCCCCACTTTAGCGCCCCAAAAGTGGCGTCAATGAATTTCTAGGCCTGTGTGTTTAATAAACTTATTCCAAATTGTTTCAAAAGAATTGGTCTTGCTGTCAATTTAATGCCAGTCGAAATAAAAAGCTTACAAAAAAGATAGGCAGCATTGTAGGCAGTGTAGATGAAAGCATAAAATTACAAAGGGATATTGACAGATTAAGTGAATGAGACATGGACCATGTACAGCAGGCACCTCAAAGCACTGGAGAAGTACCACCAACGCTGCCTCCGCAAGATCCTGCAAATCCATTGGCAGGATAGGCGCACCAACGTCAGTGTTCTCGCTCAGGCCAACATCCCCAGCATCGAAGCTTTGACCACGCTTGATCAGCTCCGATGGACGGGTCACATTGTCCGCATGCCCGATACGAGACTCCCAAAACAAGCGCTCTACTCGGAGCTCCGACACAGCACGAGAGCCCCAGGTGGGCTGAGGAAACGTTTCAAGGACACCCTCAAAGCCTCCTTGAAAAAGTGCAACATCCCCACCGACACCTGGGAATCCCTGGCCCAAGACCGTACAAAGTGGAGGAGAAGTATCCGGGAAGGTGCCGAACACCTCGAGTCTCTTCGCCGGGAGCAAGCGGAAACCAAGCGCAAACAGTGGAAGGAGCGCACGTCAACCCAAGCACCCCACCCACCCACCCCTTCAACCACTGTCTACCCCACCTGTGACAGAGACTGTAGGTCCTGCATTGGACTCATCAGTCACCTGAGAACTCATTTTTAATGTGGAAGCAAGTCATCTTCGGTTCCGAGGGACTGCCTAAGAAGAAGGAGAAGAATGGGCAAAACTGTGGCAAATGGATTTCAATGTAAGCAAATGTGAGATCATCCACTTTGAACCTAAAAAGAATAGAACAGGGTACTTTCTAAATGGTTAAAAACTAAAAACAGTGGCTGTCCAAAGAGACTTGGGGGTCCAGGTACATATTCATTAAAATATCATGAACAGGTACAGAAAATAATCAAAAAGGCTAATGGAATGCTGTCCTTCACATCTAGAGGACTAAAATACAAGGGGGTGGAAGTTATGCTGCAGCTATAGAAAGCCCTGGTTCGACCACACCTGGAGTACTGTGAGCAGTTCTGGGCTCTACACCTTAGGAAGGATATATTGGCCTTGGAGGGAGTGCAGCGTAGCTTTACCAGAATGATACCCGGACTTCAAGGGTTAGGTTACGAGGAGAGATTACACAAATTAGGATTGTATGCCTAGAATTTAGAAGTTTATAAGGTGATTTGATCAAAGTTTTCAAGATATTAAGGGGAACAGATAGGGTAGATAGAGAGAAACTATTTCCGCTGGTTGGAGATTCTAGGACTGGGGGGCATAGTCTAAAAATTAGAGCCAGACCTTTCAGGAGCGAAATTAGGAAACAATTCTACACACAAAGGTTGGTAGAAGTTTGGAACTCTCTTCCGCAAACGGCAATTAATGCTAGATCAATTGTTAATTTTAAATCTGAGATTGATAGATTTTTGTTAACCAAAGTTAATGGCCCAGAAATTCAGGTCTCCACGGGTGAGTACTCACCCGTAGGCCCAATGGAAGTGCTGGTTTCCTGCATGCACTGCACATGCGCAGGAAACCTGCACTTCCGTTCCTCTGAACGAAGGGGTTCAGAGGTCGAACGCATGCGCAGGAGGGGCTGCGCATGCGCATTGAACTTCGGTCTTTTTTACAGGTTTTCCCGGGAACGTAAGCCTGCAGAATTTAGAAATGTGAAAAGCAGGCGTAAGGCCTGCTTTTTACAAGGTAAGTGGTGAATTAATTAAAATTAAAACATTTTTTCCACAGGTTTATTATTTTTAAATACTTTAAAGCAAGGTAAGTTTATTTTTAGCACCGTTAGAAAATAAAATTATTTTTTTCAAAAATTTAAATTATTGTTTAAAATAGTTATTTCATGTAATTTATAGTTTATTTTAAAAATGTGATGATTTTTAAAAAATTTATTTGAAGATTTAGTGCTACTTTGGGGCCGTAGTATTTATAAGTCTTGACAGCACTTCCTGTCAGACTTATGAATGGAGCATTCCCTACTCCGATTGGCTCCCCATGGCCCACGTGATCCCAGGGGACACATCAAACTAACTGCGCCCCTGGGATACGCAAGCACTGTGCACCAGCAGCTGGACCAGGCCCCGGATCGGAATTCCATGGGGGCCCACAGCTCAATGGCCAGCGCACAAGATAAGTGCAGGTCAGGGGCTTGCACCCACGGGAAGCCCCCGACCCGAATTTCTGGGCCATTAAGGGATATGGGCCAAAGGCGGGTATATGGAGTTAGGTCGCCAATCAGCCATGAGCTCATTGAATGACGGAACAGGCTCGGGGGTTGAATGGCCTACTCCCCTGTTGCTATGTTCCTATGTAATAAAGACTGGTGGAGGCAGTTTACCGATGCTTTCTTTTATCAAGAAGATTATAATTAGCAAGATGCTGCAGACCTTCTGCATTCTTCTATATTAAAGCAGTGGAAGGCACTGACTATAGAAATGTATAAATGTGTGAGAGTTTGGAACAGGAAGAGAGGGGGAACCTCAGGTTTTTGTAGCATGGCCGGTTTTGTGGGCGGGGCTGGCTTCCAGCACAAGGCTTTTTAAACTAGCGCAAAAGATCACGGAAGTTCCATATGCGCTGGATGTAATTTGTGCTTGAAATTCCTCAATCTTTTGCGCTGGTTTTGCTAATTTCGGGCGAATTGTGCTGAAAATAACAGTGCAACCTAGCAGAAATTCCAGGTCTCAGTGTTTTTTCCACACGTCTAACTCAACAGTTAATTTTTATATTTAAATTTTATGTATAAATTCTATATTTATAATGTTTTTATTCTTTTACAGTTCCATATTTGATGTGCTGTCACTTAGTATTGTGTGAAGAAGTAAAGTGCCACGGCAAGCCCACCACCTTTAAAGTGATAGTATCACTTCAGCAGCCTCTGAGCAATGCATGAAGTTAGTCTCCTCTTTGCTTCCTCCTTCACGGTACACTGCTAAACATGTACCAAAGAATTTTGTCTTTTGGCAATATTTTTAAATGGACAATATCAGAATAGCCACCCGGTTTACATCTCTCCTGATTTTCATTTCCATTACAACAGATACATTTGTACAGTTACAAATGTTAAATTTGCCTTATAGCAAAAAACATTTGCTTGATTTTTGCACAGCAAATGCATTTCATGCAAAGCAGATACATTCAGTTATCCTGCCTGCTCCACTGTGTACGGGGGTAACATTGACTTTGCTTGTTTTACGTTTCTGGCTGAAGTCAATGTTACCCCCGTACACAGTGGAGCGGGTAGAATAACTGAATGTATCTGCTTTGTATGAAATGCATTTGCTGTGCAAAAATCAAGCAAATGTTTTTTGCTATAAGGCAAATGTAAAAAAAAATTCTGGAAATGGACGAGTAAATTTGACTTTACCTGTCACTAGCATGTATCGGCAATACACACCCGTAATTTTCCAATATGTGCTCACAGTGGGCATGGAAAAAGGCATTCGATAAGGTGCCACATAATGTGAGGGAATAAGCCATAATTCAGAAAGATACACAATAATATGAACAGAATACTGACATTATTAATACATAAGAAACTGGGTTTAAAAGTCTGGAAAGCCTCGGAGACACAGGCTGCAAACAGAATACAGGCTCCTAAGATAAAGATCAGTTGTTAAACAAAGTTGTAAACAAGCTTTGAAATGGGAATTAGTTAAATATACTAAAACAATGAAAGATTGAAGCAAACCATTGGTGCTTCCGAAAGGTCTACGGTTTGCAACCAACACAATGAAAATGCCCAGTTTAAAGTGTTAAGAGCTAACACGTGAAACAGAAACACAAACATTAAAAGAGGCATGTGCCTTTGAAAAGATGACATCAAGTAAAGAAACACCTGCTGGTCAAATAGTTTTATGTTAAACTTGGAAGACAGGAACCATAAGATTAAATATGCAACCAATTGAGATAGCTAGAAAACAAGTAAACACACAGTTAAAGTGGTTTTGATTTACATATTGTAAATATAATACCAACAAGAAGGCTATTAATAATGTCAGTATTCTGTTCATATTATTGTGTATCTTTCTGAATTCTGGCTTATTCCCTCACAATAAAAGGTGATTACACAAAAAAATTGGCTATGCTACAAAAACCTGAGGTTCCCCCTCTCTTCCTGTTCCAAACTCTCACACATTTATACATTTCTATATAACATATAACTAAATTTTAAAAGCTAAACTTAATTTAATAAACTAAACGAGGTAAATAATTTGATTAACACTAAACTAATTAATTAAATAAATAAGATAATGGGAGAACAGGAGATGTGTTGCTGCTGCAATATGTGGGAACTTGTGGACATTTTTATCCAGGGTGACTAGATCTGTGGTAAGTGTCTGCGGCTCGAGGAACTTCGGCTCCGAGTTGAGGAGCTGGAGTCTGAGCTGCAGACATTGCGAGTCATCAGGGAGGGAGAAAGTTACCTGGACCTTTTGCTCCAGGAGGCAGCCACACCCCTTAGATTAAATACCTTAGAATGGACACGTGGTCAGGGACAGGAGGGTGTGACTGCGAGTGAGGCAGGTACGGGGATCCAGGAGGTAGTATTGCAGGCACCTCAGTCCCTGCACTTGTCCAATAGATTCGAGGTTCTTGCAAACCTTGTAGACAAGTGCGGGGACTGCGGGGAGGATGAGCAAACCACCACGGCACCGTGGTAAGTCATTCAAGTGGGGGAAGTAAAAAGGAAATAACAACAGAAAATGCTGGAAATACTCAGCAGGCCAGGCAGCATCCGTGGAGAGAGATACAGAGTTAACGTTTCAAGTCTGGGACCCTTCATCAGAACTGGAAAAAGCTGGAAATGTAACAGATATTAAGCAGGTGCAGAGACGGTGGGGGGGGGGGGGGGGGTTTAGGAGGGGAGGAAGGAATTGAAAGAACATGCTGTGAAAATGTTGCAAATGGGAATGGCAAAATCATACTGCATGAAAAATGGGGACAGGGATTATTATCTGAAATTGTTGAACTCTATGTTGAGTCGGGCAGGCTGTAAAGTGTCTAATCGAAAGATGAGGTGCTGTTCCTCGAGCTTACGTTGAGCTTCATTGGAACAGTGTAATAGGCCGAGGACAGAAAGATCAGAGTGGGAGTGAAGTGGAGAATTAAAGTGACAGGCGACCGGAAGCTCAGGGTCACTCTTACGGACTGAATGGAGGTGTTCTGCAAAGCGGTCGCCCAATCTGCGTTTGGTCTCCCCAATGTAGAGGAGACTGCATCGTGAGCAGCGAATACAGTATATTAAACTGCAAGAAGTGCAAGTAAATTGCTGTTTCACCTGGAAGGGGTGTTTGGGGCCCTGGACAGTGGGAAGGGAGGAGGTAAAAGGGCATGTGTTGCATCTCCTGCGCTTGCACGGGAAGGTGCCAGGTGAAGTAAAAAGGAAGATGGTTGTAGTAGGTGACAGTATAGTTAGGGGGATAGACACTGTTCTCTGCAGCCAGGAGTGTGAGTGCCGAAGGCTATGTTGCTTACCCGGTGCCAGGGTAAAGGACATCTCCTCCCGGCTGGAGAAGAACTTGGAGTGGGAGGGGGAGGATCCAGTTGTCGTGGTCCACATAGGTACCAACAACATCGTAGGACAAAAAAAGAGGTTCTGCTGAGAGAGTTTGATCAGCTAGGGACTAAATTAAAAAGCAGAACTACAAAGGTCATAATCTCTGGATTATTACCAGAGCCACGAGCAAATCGGCATAAGGTCAATAGGATCAGGGAGATGAATGCGTGGCTCAAAGATTGGTGTGGGAGAATTTGGTTTTGATTCATGGGGCACTGGCACCAGTATTGGGGAAAGAGAGAGCTGTTCGTTGGGATGGACTACACCTGAACCATGTTGGGACCAGAGTTTGTGCGAATCGAATAACTAGGGAGGTAGATAGGGCTTTAAACTAAATTAAGGGTGGGGGTAGGGGGAGGGTCCCGGTGGAGAGAAATCTAGAATGCTAAAGAGAAAAGACAAGGAAGCAGTGCAGGAAAGTGATTGGGGTAAGGATAACCAGATTGTGTCAGGAATGGACAGAGCGCACAAACAAAGGAGTGCACTAACAAATAGGGTCCGGGTAAGAAAAAATGGTAATAAGATAAATAGGGCCTTAGTACAACAAAATGTTAAGATGTCTAAAAGTGGTAAAAAGACAAATCTAAAGGCACTGTATCTGAATGCACGAAGCATTCGTAATAAGGTAGATGAATTAACAGCGCAAATAGATGTAAACGGTACGATATAATTGCGATTACGGAGACATGGCTGCAGGGTGACAAAGGCTGGGATGTGAATATCCAAGGATATTCGATATTTAGGAAGGAGAGGCAAAAAGGAAAAGGAGGTGGGGTGGAATTGTTAGTAAAGGATGAAATCAGCACAATAGTGAGAAAGGATATTGGCTCAGAAAATCGAGATGTAGAATCAGCCTGGGTGGAGCTAAGAAGCACCAAGGGGCAGAAACCATTGGTGGGAGTTGTCTATAGGCCTCCAAACAGTAGTGGTAATGTAGGGGATGGCATCAAACAGGAAATTAGAGATGCATGTAACAAGGGTACTAAAGTAATCATGGGTGACTTTAATCTACATATAGACTGGCCAAACCAAATTAGCAATAGTACTGTGGAGGATGAATTCCTGGAGTGTGTACAGGTTGGTTTTTGAGACCAGTTCGTTGAGGAGCCAATTAGGGAACAGGCTATCCTAGATTGGGTATTGTGCAATGAGAAGGGGTTAATTAATAATCTTGTTGTGCGGGGTCCTTTAGGGAAGAGTGACCATAACATGATAGAATTCTTTATTAAGATGGAAAGTGAAGAAGTCCAGTCCGAAACTAGGGTCCTAAATCTAAACAAAGGAAACTATGAAGGTATGAGGAGGGAGTTGGCTATGATAGATTGGGGAGCTTCATTAAAAGGCATGACGATGGATAGGCAATGGCTAGCATTTAAGGAACGAATGCATGAATTGCAACATTCCTTTCTGGCACAAAAACACAAGAAGAAAAGTGGTCCAACCATGGCTAACAAAAGAAATGAAGGATAGTATTAGATCCAAAGAGGAGTCATATAAAGTTGCCAGAAAAAGTAGCAAGCCTGAGGATTGGGAGCAGTTCAGAATTCAGCAAAAAAGGACTAACAGCTTGATTAAGAGGGGGAAATAAAGTATGAGAGTAAACTTGCAAGGAACATAAAAGTGGACTGTAAAAGCTTCTACAAGTATGTAAAAAGAAAAAGATTAGTGAAGACAAATGTAGGTTCCTTACAGTCAGAAATGGGAGAATTTATAACGGGGAACAAGGAAATGGCTGAGCAATTAAACAAATACTTTGGTTCTGTCTTCACGGAAGAGGACACAACTAACTTCCCAGAAATACTAGGGAACCAAGGGTCTAGTGAGTAGGAGGAATTAAAGGAAATTAGTATTAGTAAAAAAATAGTGCTGGAGAAATTAATGGGACTGAAAGCCGATAAATCCCCAGGGCCTGATAATCTGCATCCCAGAGTACTAAAAGAGGTAGCCATGGAAATAATGGATGCATTGGTTGTCATATTCCAAAATTCTATAGATTATGGAACAGTTCCTGCAGGTTGGAGGGTGGCCAATGTAACCCCACTATTTAAAAAAGGAGGGAGAGAGAAAACAGGGAACTAATGACTTAGCCTAACATCAGTAGTAGGGAAAATGCTAGAGTGTATCATAAAGGATGTGATAACAGAACACTTAGAAAATATCAATGGGATTAGACAAAGTCAACATGGATTTATGAAAGGGAAATCGTGTTTGACAAACCTACTGGAGTTT
Source organism: Somniosus microcephalus (assembly GCF_052327205.1). Lineage (NCBI taxonomy): Eukaryota > Metazoa > Chordata > Chondrichthyes > Squaliformes > Somniosidae > Somniosus > Somniosus microcephalus. The sequence continues at coordinate 164,802,756 of NC_140989.1, read as the reverse complement.
TTTTTAAGGATGTAACTGATAGAATAGATAAGGGAGAACCAGTGGATGTGGTGTATTTGGATTTTCAGAAGGCCTTTGATAAAGTCCCACATAAGAGGTTAGTGTGCAAAATTAAAGCGCATGGGATTGGGGGTAATATACCGGCATGGATTGAAAATTGGTTAACAGACAGGAAACAGAGAGTAGGAATAAATGGGTCTTTTTCGGGGTGGCAGGCAGTGACTAGTGGGGTACCACAGGGATCAATGCTTGGGCTCCAGCTATTCACAATATATATCAATGATTTGGATGAGGGAACCAAATGTAATATTTCCAAGTTTGCTGGCGACATGAAAATAGGAGGGATTGTGAGTTGTGAAGAGGATGCAAAGAGACTTCAAGGCGATTTAGACAAGTTGAGTGACTAGGCAAATACATGGCAGATGCAGTATAACGTGGATAAATGTGAAGTTATCCACTTCGGTAGGAAAAACAGAATGGCAGAGTATTATTTAAATTGTGGTAGATTGGAAAATGTTGATGTACAGAGAGACCTGGGTGTCCTTGTATACCAGTCACTGAAAGCAAACATGCAGGTGCAGCAAGCAGTTAGGAAGGCAAATGGTATTTTGGTCTTCATTGCAAAAGGATTTGAGTACAGGAGCAAGGATGTCTTACTACATTTATACAGGGCCTTGGTGAGACCACACCTGGAGTACTGTGTGCAGTTTTGGTCTCCTTACCTAAGAAAGGATACACTTGCCATAGAGGGAGTGCAGCAAATGTTCACCAGACTGATTCCTGGGATGGCAGGACTGTTGTATGAGGAGAGATTGGGTCGACTAGGCCTGTATTCACTAGAGTTTAGACGAATGAGAGGGGATCTCATTGAAATGTATAAAAATTCTGACAGAGCTGGACAGACTGGATGCAGGGAGGATGTTCCCCCTAGTTGGGGGGTCTAGAACGAGGGGGTAATAGTCTCAGGATACGGGATAAGACATTTAGGACTGAGATAAGGAGAAATTTCTTCAATTAGGGTGGTGAACCTGTGCAATTCTCTACCACAGAAGGCGGTGGAGGCCAAGTCACTGCATATATTTAAGAAGGAGATAGATAGATTTCTAGACACAAAAGGCATCAAGGGGTACGGGGAGAGAGCGGGTATATGGTATTGAGTTAGAGGATCAGCCATGATCATATTGAATGGTGGAACAGGCTCGAAGGGTCGAATGGCCTACTCCTGCTCCTAGTTTTCTATATCTATGAGGACTCATGGGGTTGGGGGTAATATATTAGTATGGATAGAGGATTGGTTAATGGATAGAAAACAGAATAGGGATAAACGGGTCTTTTTCAGATTGGCAGGCTGTAACTAGTGGGGTGCTGCAAGGATCAGTTCTTGAGCCTCAGCTATTTACAATCTATATTAATGACTTAGATGAAGGGACCGAGTGTAATGTATCCAAGTTTGCTGATGATACAAAGCTAGATGGGACAGTAAGTTGTGATGAGAACAAAAAGGCCGCGATTTCGCCAGCGGAGGCAGAATCACGGCCCACCCAGCGCGTTTCCCGGACATTTAAAAGGAAGCGGGTCTGATGGCATCATTTGATGATGCGTCATCAGCCAGTTTCCTTAAAGGAGCCATGTCCACAATCATTTTCACAGTTCTGCTGTCAGTGTTCTGCAGTATTGAGGTGCTGCAAACACTGACAAGCACTGCACAGAGGCTGCACCCAGGCTCTCCCATGACTCCCTCCATATGTTTATGGAGGGAGTCACAGCATGGAGGGAGGTTCTCTTCCCTTCCCATGGACAGAAGAGACCTCCCCAGGACACCAACGCAGCCTGGTTGCACATTGCACAGGAGGGCAAAAGCAGGGGTGTCGTCAGGAGGACCAGGCTGCAGTGGCACAAGCCTTTCAATGATCTGAGCAGATCACGAAACGTTACTGCCAAGCCACACTCAACCTCATCCTGCTGTGCCACTCATCACATCCACATCACTCTGCCTTCCCTACCGTACTCCTGCACATCATTACACACCACCTTACCTTGCACCTCCACCCATCCCTCTCTATCTACATTATCACTTCCCCATCTCACTAGCCACCCCTCACACTCACCCGCATCCTACAGCAAGCATACCAACTAACAATACAGAAGGGTAGGCACTTGAGAGGTTTCAATTCAATTTTATTTTTGTTATATGTAACCAGTACAAGTACAATTACAATGGAATGCTTACTCCCCGTAGGGACGCGTCGGCTATTCATACAGCGCCGCGTTCAGAAAGTCAATACAATGGCTTCCAGTGGCAGTGGGAGCACGATGTCCCTCAGCCGCTCCGTCCTCCTCGTCACCGCGGCCTCCTCCTCACTGTTGCCGGCTCCAAGTGGTGGCCTGCTTCTCCCGCTCACGATCCGACCTCTGGCCGCCATGCCCGGCTCCCCTCCTCCCAGTCAGACAGCGAGCTTCCCGCCATGGAGCTGCCGGCTGACGTGCTGCAGCGGGACGTCGTGGCTGCTGCTGCTGCTCATTGCGCTGCGCTGCCTCCGCCCGACTCGCCGAACACATTGTCGGGATGTGAATGCTCCGGTCGCCGTGGCCTCCTCCTCACCGTCGCCAGCTCCACGGTCCGACGGCCCGGGGCCTGCTTCTCCCACTCACCGTTCGGCCTCTGGCCGCCACGCTCAGCTCCCCTCCTCCCAGTCGGAATGCCTTCCCGCCGAGGAGTTGCCAGCCGACGTGCTCCAGCGGGTCGTCGTGGCTGCTGCTGCTGCTTGCCGCATTGCGCTGCCTCTGCCCGACTCGCCGAACACTTCGTTCCATGTCCATGTGTCCATATGAAGTTTCTGTTAATGTGTTGTCAAAAATTGAAATCTATATTTTCAACACTTTACCTTTTGGACAGATCTGTGCTCACCTTTAGAAGTGTCTTAGTGAGTTCCAGTGAATGTTGAGACATAACTTCTTCCCCCCCCCCAATTGTGATGAGTGTGAAAGGAATGGTTTGGACATTGTAGGAATGCTTTATGATGTTGTTGTGGGGTGGTGTCAACCTGGCGCATCATGCGGCAGCCAGGGTGTACAGCGTCAAGTGAAGTAAATGTAGCCATGGTGATGCCATTGATGGCCTCCTGGGCAGCAATGTTGTCGGGTGCTGATGCCCTGTGTCCTGTGCAGCATCAGGTGATTGCGGAGAAGGTTGGTATTGTTGTTGGTGATGTTAGTATGCCTGGTGATGTTGGTGTTGGGGCTGATTGTGGAGGGATTCAGAGGACCGGGCTGAGATTTTTTCAAGGGCACCGATGTTGCTGGAATAGATGGCAGCTGAAGTTGAGATGACAGAAGTGATCTGTCAATGGTGAGAGAGCTTGCTCCAAGGAGGTGACAGTGGATAGAGAGTTTACTCCAAACACGTCCAAACTGCATACAGCACAAAAGTGTCTTCCAAGTCCTGAAGGCTCAAGCTTCTGACATTGGAAAGTGACCAGCTGTGAAATGGTAGCTTTCATACCACTTTTGCAGCTGTCACCTATTCACAGCAATGGGGAGACATAGAGAACCCGACCTAATTACCTGACATGATCCCCGAGCGACGGGAACCTCGTAAAAAAAGTGGTAAAATAGAAATAGGCTGGCAAAATAGTAGTTAACAAGCATTTAACTATCTAAAATGCCTCCCCCGCCACTTGGTGTCGGGCCTGTTCTGAAATCACAGATCCGACACTTTGGAAAATTACATGGAGGCGGGTTCGGAGCGGGTTCCCAACCCGCTGTCAATCATTTCGATTTTGACAGCAGACCCACCTCCAAACCCAGACTCTGAGCACCGGCAAAATTCAGTCCAAAGAGTCTACAAAGGGATATAGATAGACTAAGTGAGTGGGCAGTAAGGTGGCAAATGGAGTATACTGTAGGGAAATGTGAGGTTATTCACTTTGGTAGGAAGAATAGAAAAACAGAATATTTTTTAATTGGTGAGAAACTTTCAAATGTTGGTGTTCTGAGAGATTTGGGTGTCCTCGTGCAAGAAACACAGAAAGTTAGCATGTAGGTACAGAAAGCTGTTATGTATTGTGTGTTCTCCTCCCACCTGTGGTGGCGCAGTCACAGGAGATAAATGGTTGGGTGTTCTCTTGGTTAAGTTTAGCTCTCTTTGTTCGGAACTCTCCAGAACTTCCCTTCTTCCCTGAATAAAGCACTTCGGCCTAGAAATTGGGTTGGGGAGCCAAAGTGGCGCAAAAGTCGCCTGAGCGCAGGATTTAGCGCAGTGATCGGAGTAATTCCGATCGCCAGAAATTAAGTTTCAGTGCCACTCGAGGGACACGGGGCGAGGCTCAAGGCGCTCCACGTCCCTCTTAGGGCGCTGAAACTGATTATCATAGCGCAACGTGCCACAGCGCCACACGCTGCGGCATGGCACGCTGCAGTACTGCAGGCCTTCCTCCCACTGTTAAGGGGGAGGTGCCTGCAACAGCGCGATCCCCGATCGCGAGTGCCGGCAAATGAGCCCGTCACCAAGGAGAAGTGCCGGGCTCTCGGGAAACAGCCGGCAATGCCGTGGGGGGGGGGAGGTTAGGAGGCCGGGGACGGAGGTGCTGGCAGGCGGCTGCCAAGAAAGCGGCTGCCCCGCATCTCCACCTTAACTTGCGCCGCTGCCGGCACAGTAAGGCCCCGTGAACTGGGTGCGGGTAGCGAGCGGCGCAACTGCAGCGTTCGCTACCAAATATCGCGAACGGGGCACGAATGGGGCGCTGCGCACACCGATGATGTCATCGGTGGCGGCGCAGCGCAAAAGCCTAACGCCACCATTAGCGCCCCTACTGAATATCGCGGGAGACGCAGCCAGTGGCGCTACAGCCACTGACTGCCTCTTTAGGTGCTAACAGGTGGTGCTACTCACCCAATTTCTCCCCCTTCATGTTTGAATCTCTGAGTTCTGAGTCCTAATTGTGTCTAGGTAGAAAGGTACCGACACAACAAAGTGGCGACAAGGATTGGATGAATCTGCGTTGTGAGAACTTTCTTGTTTTCGACTACAAAACACTCGGAACAGAGATTGCAGCATCACATTAACGTTACGGGTGCAGTGAGTAAACAGAAATTTAAATTTGAAACGTGAGATGGCTACTATATTAGGAAACATCGGTGATTTTGATGAAAATGTGGAGCAATGGAGCGCTTAAAAGGAACGTTTTGACTATTTTGTCTTGGTGAATGCAGTGGCAAACGAAAAGGTTGTGCCTACCTTTTTGAGTGTAATGGGGCCGAAGACATTCAATTTACTTCGCAGCCTTGTGCAGCCAGATAAGCCAGGAACTAAAACATATAAGCAACTAGTGGAAATTCTTGGAGCACATTTTTCACCAAAATCTCTGGTTATTGCTGAGATTTAGATTTCACAAACGGAATCAAGAGGAGGGGGAATCAGTGACGATGTTTATTGCTGCTTTAAAAAGGTTGTCAGAACACTGAGGGTTCAAGGAGGTGCTGAATGACACCAGGGACCCGGGTTCGAATCCGGCCTCGGGCGACTGTCTGTGTGGAGTTTGCACATTCTCCCCGTGTTTGCGTGGGTTTCCTCCCACAGTCCAAAGATGTGCGAGTTAGGTTGATTGGCTATGATAAATTGACCCTTAGTGTTAGGGGGATTAAATACGTGGGGTTACGGGGATAGGGTGGGATATGTGTTGGTGTAGGGGTTACGGGGATCGGGTGGGATATGTGTCAGTGCAGGCTTGATGGGCCGAAATGGCCTCTATCTGCACTGTGGGGTTTCTGTGATTCTGTGTGATTCTGTGATTAGAGACAGACTTGTGTGTGGTCTGCAAAGTGCAGCCACACAGAAGCGCCTTCTTACTGAGGACAACCTTACTCTTGAAAAGGCCATTGAAGTTAGTGTCTCCATGGAGATGGCGGAAAAGGAGGCTCACCAGTTGAGTTCAACAGGGAGAGTTCACAAGGTGTCATCTGAGCCTAAAGGTGCGCGGAACGGCACATGTTACCGTTGTGGGAAAACGGGCCATCACGCTAATGACTGCTGGTGTACGGAGCTGGAATGCCGAAATTGTGGCAAACAGGGTCACATTGAACGCGCCTGTAGAGGTAAAAAAAGAACAGACAGAGCTGGGAAGCATGGAAGCAAAATGTCTGTATTTGGACAAGAGAGGAAAAAGAGTGTTCATTCAGTGCAGTATGATGGAACAAGCAAAACAGAGGGGAGCAACACCTCTGAGGAGAGAGAGGTGCACATACTAACGGTTGCAGGTGGTTCAAATGGCTACTGGGTGTCACCACTGGTGGAGGGACAATCAGTGCGGATGGAGGTGGACACAGGCGCGGCTGTGTCCCTTGTTTCAGACACTGTCTACAACAAAATGCTAAAGCATCTTACCCTTCAGCCAACAAACATTGTGCTAAAGACGTATACCGGCGAACCTGTGGCCATGAGAGGCACCATTGAGGTGACAGTTAAATTGAACGGACAGACTGCGAAACTGCCACTATATGTGGTAAAGGGAAATTACCCATCGCTACTGGGACGTGCGTGGCTAGAGAAAATCACGCTGGACTGGCCTGCAGTCCGCATGATGTCAAAAGGGGAGTCAGGTCTGACTGCAGTGTTAAACAAACATGCAGAACTCTTCAATGGGGAACTTGGGAGCATGAAAAAGATTAGCGTGAGACTGGACATTAAACCTGACAGCAAGCCGAAGTTTCACAAAGCCCGACCTGTATCCTATGCAATTAGGCCAAAAGTTGAGGCTAACTTGGAGGCCTTAGTCGAGAATGGAGTCCTGGAGCCTGTGAGCGTGAGCAAATGGGCCACACCCATTGTTCCTGTCCTGAAAAAGGATGGATCTGTTCGAATCTGCGGGGATTTTAAAGTGACTATTAACCCGGTGCTGTCTGCGGAACAGTACCCTCTTCACCTCATTGATGATCTTTTTACGGGCCTGGCCGGAGGGCAAAAGTTCAGCAAAATAGACTCATGCCAGGCTTATCTACAAATGCATGTCAATGACAAATCAAAGGAGCTGCTGACAATTGTGACACACAAGGGGCTATACAGGTACTGCCGACTTCCGTTTGGAATTACGTCGGCCCCTGCTCTATTCCAAAGGGCAATGGATCAGATTTTGAGTGGACTGCCAGGAGTCCAGTGCTACCTGGACGACATCCTTGTCACTGGGACAAATGAGGAGGATCATCTTCTGAACTTGGATGCGACACTACAACGACTGAAAGAGTACGGACTCAGAGTTCATAAAGACAAATGTTAAGTCTTTCAGTCTTCAGTTGAGTACCTGGGGCATGTGATTGACGCTACTGGCCTGCATAAGGCGCCGTCAAAGGTCAAGGCGATCGTGGAGGCCCCAGCACCCCAGAATGTGAGCCAGTTATGTTCATTTCTGGGGCTACTTAACTACTATGGGGAGTTTATTCCAGACTTAGTAACATTGCTGAAGCCGTTACATCAGTTGCTATGTCAAGGCAAAACATGGAAATGGGCTGAACTGTGCAATGAAGCTTTCGCCCAAGCAAAGAAAGCATTGCTGAAGTCGGAGGTCCTGACACACTTCGACCCAAAGCTATCCATGCAGCTAGCATGTGATGCATCACCATATGGTGTGGGAGCAGTCATATCCCACATCATGCCTTCGGGTGAAGAGAAACCTATCGCCTTCGCATCACGCACCTTGAACAAGGCCGAGAGTAACTATGCGCAGATCGAGCGCGAGGCCTTGGGAATCGTTTTTGGAATTCGAAAATTTCATCAGTACCTGTTTGGGAGAAGGTTCACACTCCTGACGGACCATCGTCCATTGACTTCAATCTTCAGGCCCCACACCGGAATTCCGTCTCTTGCTGCAAGCAGGATGCAAAGGTGGGCTTTACTGTTGTCAGGACACACATACGACATCAAATATCGCAAATCAGACTTGCACGGCAACGCAGACAGTCTCTCGAGGCTGCCCTTGCCTGTTACTCCCCCAGAGCCTCGTCAGATAGACATCTTCTACTTTAGACAAGTGGAGGGAGCACCTGTCACTGCAGTTCAGGTGCGAAGGTACACCCACAACGATCCAGTCCTGTCTGAGGTAATGGACGATGTAATTCGAGGGAGAGCTATAGGAGATTCTCCTAGTTTGAAACCTTACGTTTCAAAAAGAAATGAGCTCTCTGTCCAGGCAGGTTGTCTTCTTTGGGGACGCCGTGTCATCATTCCGCCACCTCTGAGGGAACCTATACTGCAACAACTTCATACAGGCCACAGTGGGATGGTTCGGATGAAGGAAATGGCAAGAAGCTACTTCTGGTGGCCAGGTCTCGATGGAAATATTGAGGAGAAAGCCAAAACATGTTCCCCATGTCAAAGGGATGTTCCACAGCTGGCAACACTACACCCCTGGGATTGGCCTGCAGAAGTGTGGCAGCGAGTACATGTGGACTTCGCCGGTCCTTTCGAAGAGAAGATGTTTATGGTGGTTGTGGACGCTCGTAGCAAGTGGCCGGAGGTCGCTGTGATGAGGTCTACCACGGCAGAGAAAACAATTGAGAAACTTGGGGAGATGTTCAGCCGTTATGGCTCACCGGAACAACTCGTAAGTGACAACGGTCCACAATTTGTATCACAGGAGTTTGCAACCTTCCTGCGTGTGAATGGTGTCCAACACATCAGGTCTGTGCCCTATCATCCCTCTACTAATGGCCAGGCAGAAAGGTTCGTGCAAACCTTGAAGCACGCCTTGTAGGCATCGCAAGGTCAGGGCTCAATCCACCAACGTCTGAACAGCTTCCTGTTGTCCTACAGGAACGAGCCGCATGCCACAACCAAAACTTCCCCCGCTTCGCTCATGATGAAGAGGCAGTTGCGGACAAGTTTTGACTTACTCAAACCTCCAAGGGCAGAACAGGTTGTCCATTGTCAACAACAAGCTCAAGTTGAAAAGAGAGAGAAAAGAGCCAAGGAGAGACTATTTCACCCTGGAGAGCACGTCTTAGCTCGAAACTACAACACTGGACTGAAATGGGTTCCTGCTACGGTGATCGCGCAGACGGGCCCTGTGTCTTACACGGTTGAGACTGCTGAGGACATCGTCTGGAGAAGACACACAGATCAACTGTTGCTAGGAGCAGAGACAGCCACAGAGGCTCCAACGGCTGGTTGGCCTGAACTGTTTCCGGATGATACCGCAAACCAGCATCCTTTGCCACAGTGCTCTTCTCCAACACAGGAAGTCATAGAGACTGTTCCACCTGTGCAAACTCCTGACTTTCGACTGACACAGGCACCTTCTCCATCCAGGCCTGTGTCAATGCCTACTGCTGTGGAAGCCAGCGATGACCGCCGGTATCCTGTCAGAGAGCGGCGGCCTCCAAGACGCTTGGATCTGTAGGCTTAGTGACTTACCCACAAGACTGGGGCAGAATAAACCCCAGGGTAAAGTCAGGGTTTGAGGCAGTCTACCTCTACCCTTGGTTAGTTGAGTGCATTGAAAGTAACTTACCTGTTGAGGAATAATGTGGACCTTTCATTTAAGAGGGGAGGAATATGTTATGTATTGTGTGTTCTCCTCCCACCTGTGGTGGCGCAGTCACAGGAGATAAATGGTTGGGTGTTCTCTTGGTTAAGTTTAGCTCTCTTTGTTCGGAACTCTCCAGAACTTCCCTTCTTCCCTGAATAAAGCACTTCATGTTTGAATCTCTGAGTTCTGAGTCCTAATTGTGTCTAGGTAGAAAGGTACCGACACAACAAAAGCAATAAGGAAGGCAAATGGCATGTCGGCCTTTATTGCAAGGGGGCTGGAGTATAAGAGTAAGGAAGTCTTGCTACAATTGTACAGGGCCTTGGTGAGACCACACCTGGAGTACTGTGCACATTTTTGGTCTTCTTATCTAAGGAAGGATATACTTGCCTTGGAGGCGGTGCAACAAAAGTTCACTAGATTGATTCCTGGGATGAGAGGGCTGTCCTATGATGAGAGATCGTGTAGAATGGACCTATACTCTCTGGAGTTTAGAAGAATGAGAGGTGATCTCATTGAAACATACAAGATTCTGAAGGGGCTTAACAGGGTAGATGCTGAGAGGTTGTTTCCCCTGACTAGGGTGTCTAGAACTAGGGGGCATTGTCTCAGAATAAGAGGCAGGCCATTTCATGAGGAAGAATTTCTTCACTCAGAGGGTTGTGAATCTTTGGAATTCTCTGCCCCAGAGGGCTGTGGATGCTGAGTCTTTGAGTATATTCAAGGCTGAGATAGGTAGATTTTTGGACTCTAGGGAAATCAAGGGATATGGAGATCAGGCGGGAAAGTGGAGTTGAGGTCGATGATCTTATTGAATAGTGGAGCAGGCTCGAGGGACCGTATGGCCTACTCCTATTTCTTATGTTCTTATGGTAGCTCTCTGTCTGCACATACTCAGAAAAGTTATGCTATGATTTACTGATATGCATGATATATTTCCACTAATGAAAGGAAGCAGCCAGATGGAAAACGTAGGCCCGGATATTCCGATCCCTACGGGTGGGTACGCGCTGTGTACTCACCCGTAGGCACATTGGAAATGCCGGTTTCAGGCATGCACAGCGCATGCGCTGGAAACCGGCATTTCCGATTTGTCAAGAAAGGACTTGACAGATCAAACGCATGCGTAGGATAGGCAGCGCTACTGGCTCAAAGTTCCGATTTTTTCTCAAATGCTTCAGTCCAGGTACGCCCGAAACAGCTGCACCTAGTAAAAGCAGGCGTACAGCCTGCATTCTACCAGAAGAAGCTCCAGGAAGAAGAACTCTTTCAGCAGTGGGCTTGGAAATGGAACATTTTTAATTGTGAAAGTGAGCAAAGTTCTTTGTAGAAAGCCTGAGGTAAGTTTTTATCAACTTTAATTTGTTAAAAACGGTTTTGGATCTTGTTTTGAGTAGTGTAGTTATAAAGAGCAACTCTTGCTGTGTGCAAGGTAATCATTCTATTGAATTAGATTTCATTTTCTTAAATGTGAAAATGACTGTTTAAAAATGAATTATTTAACATTTACTGAAGTTTAAAAAAATTATGCCGGAAAATATCAATTAGTTATATGTTAACTTTTCCATGCCCTTTAAAAATTGTATGTATGACTTTGTGAAAATTTTAAAGTTCTTAGAAAATCATCTCGGGCCTTAATATTCATCAGGCGGGTATGACGTGTTCCCAATCCGATACCGCACGTTTCCCACCATAGCCCGATGTGATTTTCTAGCCACTCACTTTATTAAAATTACTTTTACAACTCTTTCCATTTTTTCCTTACAAGTACTTCATCTGTTTAAAGAGGAAGCAACATGTCCTTTGACGATGTTGCCCTGATCCTCAGTGCAATTGTGCATCAGAGAATTGGAAACGCCAGGAAACAACAAAGAAGACTGAGGAACCATCACCGTCTCCTGATCAGGAGGAACTACTACCCACCCCAGAGAGTGTACAGGGAGAGGCTGTCATTTGAGATGCTGTCAGTAAAGTTGTGTGTGAGGAGGCTGCGCTTCAGTAAAGAGGCAATCGGCCGACTATGTGACATGTTAAAGGAGGACCTTCAAACACGCTTGAAGACCCGCACTGCCTTGTCAGTGAACATGAAGGTAACCACAGCATTGAACTTCTTTGCAAGTGGGTCATTTCAGGCAGGCACCAGTGACATTTCTAATATCTCCCAGAGTGCTGCGTTGGCCTGCATTCACCAGGTCACAGATGCCATTTTCCGTAGGGCTTCAGAGTTCATAGACTTTGAGTTGTCCACTCGCCATCAAAAGGAGATGGCCCTTGCATTTTATGGCATTGCTGGATTCCCCAAAGTGATTGGGGCCATTGATGGAACCCATGCTGCATTGAAGGCACTACTGGATGCACCTGTGACATACATCAACAGGAAGGGGTTTCTTTCATTGAATGTTATGATAGTCTGTGATGCGCACCTCAGGATCCTAAACGTGAATGCAGATCACCGGGGAAGTGCTCATGACTCCTTCGTCCTCCGTAACTCGGACTTATATGGTGCCCTCAGCACATTGCCTCCAGGATCCGCATGGATATTGGGCGACAAGGGCCACCCGCTAAGACCATGGCTGATGACTCCCTACCGCAAGACCAATAATGAGGCTCAGGAGAGATACAACCAGGCATATGTGTCCACATGGCAAGTGGTGGAGAAGACAATCGGGGTTCTGAAATCACGCTCCCGGTGCCTGGACAGGTCAGGGGGACCTTGCAGTATTCTCCTCTAAAAGTGGCAAGGATTGTGGTGGCCTGTTGTGCTTTGCATAATTTTGCCCTGCGGAAAGGGACTGACCCTTAACCCTGCAGAGGAGCTCCCTACTGAAATGGAGGACATGGACGATGCCAATGTGCCTGTGGCCAGGCCTGATGGGGAGGAGCCAAGTGCTGTTGAAAGTAAGGCTGCTCAGGAACTGCAAGTAGCCAACACCTTCACGAGGTGATGATAGTGTCGCCTTGTACCTCCCCCTCCCCCAGCAAGGCAAAGAAAGGAACAGACACAATTTAAAGTGAAACAGTGTACTTTTATTGCAGCATCAAAGACTTTGAAGTTCAGTTTTGATGTTCTTAGTTTTTAACTTTTAAATGTTAACTAGTGATTTTCTACTTTTCAAACATTCGCAAACATAATTTTTTTGAATAAAATTTGTAAACAGTTTAAAGTGACTTTTTTGGTTTCTTAGTGCAATAAAGACATTCAAGATTTTCAAACAGTTATAATTTTAAATATTTTTGCAAATAAAAAAGTTGCATTTTTTTTCAAAGTGACTAGAGGCTCTACTTTTTAAAAAAACGGTTACATACACATTCAGTCACAAATATATATTTCAATAAAAAAAGCAACGACCACATTTAACATTTAAATAAACAAAACATTAAAGAATTGAACGATTTGCCCCCTCGCATCTGTGCACTGAGCGTCAAAGAAGGTGCATTGTGCAAAAGGTGACAACCTACTGTCTCCTGCGCTTTCCCTTCCCGTGACCGGAGCCCTCTGTTGCCAATTGAAAGGCCCCTGTGTGCCATCTCTTGCCCTTCAGCAATTGCCTCCTGACAGGGTTGCTGCTGCTGCTGCTGCTGAAAGGCAACGGCCCAGAAATTCGGGTCCCAACGCGTGAGTATGCACGGGGTACTCACGCGTAGGCCCAACGAAAGTGCCGGTTTCGTGCATGCACTGCGCATGCGTGGGAAACCGGCACTTCCGTTCCCCTGAAGAAGGGGTTGACAGGTGGAACGCGTGCGCATCAAACTTACGTTTTTTTTTGCAGGGTTCTCCGGGAGGGTAAGTCTCCAGCAGTTACACTTTTAAAAAGCAGGCGCAAGGCCTGCTTTTAACAAGGTAAGCGGTGAATTAATTAAAATTAAAACATTTTTTCCACAGGTTTATTATTTTTAAATACTTTAAAGAAAGGTAAGTTTATTTTAGCCCTGTTAAAAAATGTAATTAATTTTTTCAAAAATTTAAATTATTGTTTTAAAATAGTTATTTCATGTAATTTATAGTTATTTTAAAACTAGCTGAAGTGCCCGGTGGTGCCGAGGGATTTTTGAGGGCATGTTGCTGTTGGAAGAGAGAGGGAGAGAGAGCGACTGGGGGAAGAGAGAGAGCGACTGGGGGGAAGAGAGAGAGCGCGACTCGGGGGAAGAGAGAGCGCGACTGGGAGGAAGAGAGAGAGCAACGGGGGAGAGAGCGCGCGACTGGGGGGAAGGGGAGGGGGGAAGGGGGAAGAAGGAGGTGGGGGAAGGAGGGGGGGAAAAAGGGAGGGGGGAGCCAGCAGACCCTCTCCCCTCTGCCGGCAATGGGGTGGGAAGGGGGAAGGAGGGGGAGAGGGGGGAAGGGGGGGAAGGAGGGGGAGAGGGGGGAAGGAGGGGGAGAGGGGGAGTCCCCGAGCCCCACCCCCGATCTCCCGATGTCCCCAACCCCCCGATCTCCCGATGTCCCGCCCCCGATCTCCCGATGTCCCGAGCCCCGCCCCCCGATGTCCCCGAGCCCCGCCCTCCCGAGGCCCGATCTCATGAGGCCCGATCTCTCCGAGTGCCGATCTCACGAGGCCCGATCTCCGATCTCCCGAGCCCCCCCCATCTCCCGAGGCTCGCCCCCCCCATCTCCCGAGGCTCGCCCCCCACCCCCCCGATCTCCCGAGGCCCGATCTCACGAGCCCCGCCACCCCCACCACCCCGAGCCCCGATCTGCCGAACCCCGATCTCCTGAGCCCCGCCCCCCACCCAAGCCGGCTTCAAGAGCAGAGAGAGAGACGCCGCCGCGCAACCTACCGCGTGAGGCCCGGCTGGACTCAATTCGCGCGCGCTGACTCCTGCCCCACCCGCCTTTACTAAGATGGCGCCAGGTGGCGACGCTCGGTTCAGGCCTGCCCCCTCCAGCCTTCACAAAGATGGCGGCGATCGTGAGCCGCTTGTTGAGCGCGACGGGTGGTGCCTAGCTCGGGCGGTGGCTGGGCAACAGAGGCCCAGGCTTACAGGCCTGGAAAAACGGTGAAAGGTAGAAAAATTCTAGATGCTAGAGAAAAGGTTTACAAATTAATCACTTTTTTTAAAAACAATTTGTGTTTTAAAAGCAACTTTTTTTTTGCTGCAAATGTAGATTTGAAAAAAAACACGCAGAAAGTGGGAAAAAGAAATGAAAAGTTTGGAATCAAGATGGCGGCGACTCACCCCGGTTCAGAATGATAAGGCCCGCCCACACACACACCGATTGGTCAACCGTCAGGTCACTGAACTGTAGGATTGGTCAATCATCACGTCACTCAACTGTAGGATGGCCCGCCCGCACACACAATGAACCCGCCCCCACTCGATGCAAATGAGCGGATAATGAGAGGAATTTTGAACGTTTTTTGGATACCGTCGGCACAATTTTTGTTCCGACCGTCGGCACAATTTTTGTCCGACCGTCGGCACAATTTTTGTCCGACCGTCGGCACAATTTTTGTCCGAGCAAAAAGAAATATGCCTACAAGAAGTCCCCTAATGCTGAGCTTTCTTTTGATATAACATATGTGTAGGTACGCTCTATAACTTTTGATTGTATAGCTGGCCAGAGAGACAGACAGAGAGACAGACAGACAGACATATCCTTTTATATATATAGACAAGCTGGGGGTGCCCGCGGGTGCCGAGGCTTTTTTGAGGGCATGTTGTTGTTGGAAGAGAGAGAGGTTGAGTGACTGGGGGGGAAGAGAGAGAGCGACTGGGGGGGAAGAGAGAGAGCGTCTGGGGGGGGAGAGAGAGAGCGACTGGGGGGAAGAGAGAGAGTGACTGGGGGAAGAGAGAGAGCGACTGGGGGGGAAGAGAGAGAGCGAGAGATGGGGGAGTGAGCGCGACTGGGGGGGAAGAGAAAGAGCGACTGGGGGGGGAAGAGAGCGAGAGACTGGGGGGGGAAGAGAGCGAGCGAGAGATGGGAAGGGAAGAGAGAGAGCGAGAGACTGGGGGGAAGAGAGAAGAGCGAGAGACTGGGGGGGAAGAGAGAGCGAGAGACTGGGGGGAAGAGAGAGAGCGAGAGACTGGGGGAAGAGAGAGAGAGAGAGACTGGGGGGAAGGGGGAGGAAGGGGAAGGGGGAGGAAGGAAGGGGGAGGAAGGGGGAGAGGGGAGGGGGAGGGAAGGGGGTAGGGAAGGTGGGGGAGGGAGGAGAGGGGGAGGGAGGAGAGAGGAGAGGGGGAGAGAGGGGAGGCAGAGGGAAGGAGAGAGAGAGAGAGAGAGGGAAGGAGAGAGAGAGAGAGAGGGAAGGGAGAGAGAGAGAGAGAGAGAGGGAAGGAGAGAGAGAGAGAGAGGGAAGGAGAGAGAGAGAGAGGGAAGGAGAGAGAGAAAGAGATTGGGAGTTTGAGAGAGAGAGAGATTGGGAGTGTGAGAGACAGAGACTGGGTGTGTGAGAGAGAGAGAGACTGGGAGTGTGAGAGAGAGAGACACTGGGAGTGTGAGAGCGAGAGAGGTTGGGAGTGTGAGAGAGAGAGAGACTGGGAGTGTGAGAGCGAGAGAGATTGGGAGTGTGAGAGAGAGAGAGATTGGGAGTGTGAGAGAGAGAGACTGGGAGTGTGAGAGAGAGAGATTGGGAGTGTGAGAGAGAGAGATTGGGAGTGTGAGAGAGAGAGGTTGGGAGTGTGAGAGATTGGGAGTGTGAGAGAGAGAGAGATTGGGAGTGTGAGAGAGAGAGAGACTGGGAGTGTGTGAGAGAGAGAGAGATTGGGAGTGTGAGAGAGAGAGATTGGGAGTGTGTGAGAGAGAGAGAGACTGGGAGTGTGAGAGAGAGAGAGATTGGGAGTGTGAGAGAGAGAGAGATTGGGAGTGTGAGAGAGAGAGAGATTGGGAGTGTGAGAGAGAGAGAGATTGGGAGTGTGAGAGAGAAAGAGATTGGGAGTGTGAGAGAGACTGGGAGTGTGAGAGAGAGAGAGATTGGGAGTGTGAGAGAGAGATTGGGAGTGTGAGAGAGAGAGAGATTGGGAGTGTGAGAGAGAGACTGGGAGTGTGTGAGAGAGAGAGATTGGAGTGTGTGAGAGAGAGAGACTGGGAGTGTGAGGGAGAGTGAGATTGGGAGTGAGAGAGAGAGAGAGATTGTGAGAGTGAGAGAGATGGAGTGTGAGAGAGAGAGATTGGGAGTGTGAGAGAGAGAGATTGGGAGTGTGTGAGAGAGAGAGACTGGGAGTGTGAGGGAGAGAGGAGATTGGGAGTGTGAGAGAGAGAGGATTGGGAGTGGGAGGGAGAGAGAGATTGGGAGTGTGAGAGAGAGACTGGGAGGGAGAGAGAGATTGGAGTGGTGAGAGAGAGATTGGGTAGTGTGTAGAGAGAGAGAGATTTGGGAGTGTGAGAGAGAGAGAGATTGGGAGTGTGAGAGAGAGAGACTGGGAGTGTGAGAGAGAGAGAGATTGGGAGTGTGAGAGAGAGAGAGATTGGGAGTGGGAGGGAGAGAGAGATTGGGAGTGTGAGAGAGATTG
>NC_140989.1:164762594-164785289 GCF_052327205.1 Somniosus microcephalus | reverse complement strand
GAAGAGAGAGCGTGACTGGGGGGGAAGAAGGAGCGCAACTGGGGGGGGAAGAGAGAGCGCGACTGGGGGGGGGAAGAGAGAGCGCGACTGCGGGGGGGAAGGGAGAGCGCAACTGGCCGGGGAAGAGAGAACGCGACTGGGAGGAAAGAGAGAGCGCGACTCGGAGGAAAGAGAGAGAGCGACTGGGAGGAAAGAGAGAGAGCGACTGGGGGGGAAGAGAGAGAGCGACTGGGGGTCAGAGAGGAAGCGACTGGGGGGAAGAGAGAGAGCGACTGGCGGGGAAGAGAGAGAGCGACTGGGGGGGAAGAGAGAGAGCGACTGGGGGGGAAGAGAGAGAGCGACTGGGGCGGGGGGAAGAAAGAGAGCGACTGGGGGGGAAGAGAGAGAGAGAGCGTGACAGGGGAGGAAGAGAGAGCGCGACTGGGGGGGGGAAGAGAGAGCGCGACTGGGGGGGAAGAGAGAGCGCGATTCGGGGGGAAGAGAGAGAGCGACTGGGGGGGAAGAGAGAGAGCGACTGGGGGGAAGAGAGAGAGCGACTGGGGGGGAAGAGAGAGAGCGACTGGGGGGAAGAGAGAGAGCGACTGGGGCGGGGGGAAGAAAGAGAGCGACTGGGGGGGAAGAGAGAGAGTGACTGGGAGGGGGAAGAGAGCGAGCGACTGAGGAGGGGAAGAGAGAGCGCGACCTGGGGGGAAGAGAGAGAGCGACTGGGGGGCAAGAGAGAGAGCGACTGGGGGGGAATAGAGAGAGCGACTGGGAGGGAAGAGAGAGAGCGACTGGGAGGGAAGAGAGAGAGCGACTGGGTGGGGAAGTGAGAGAGCGACTGGGGGGGAAGAGAGAGCGCGTCTGGGGGGAAAGAGAGAGAGCGACTGGGGGGAAGAGAGAGAGCGACTGGGGGGAAGAGAGAGAGCAACTGGGGGGGGAAGAGAGAGAGCGACTGGGGGGGAAGAGAGAGAGCGACTGGGGGGGGAAGAGAGAGGGCGACTGGGGGGGAAGAGAGAGGGCGACTGGGGGGAAGAGAGAGAGCAACTGGGGGGGAAGAGAAAGAGCGACTGGGGGGAAGAGATAGAGCGACTGGGGGGAAGAGAGTGAGCGACTGGGGGGGAAGAGAGCGAGCGACTGTGGGGGGGGGAAGAGAGCGAGCGACTGTGGGGGGGGGGAAGAGAGAGAGCAACTGGGGGGAAGAGAGAGAGAGAGCGTGACAGGGGAGGAAGAGAGAGCGCGACTGGGGGGGGAAAGAGAGCGCGACTGGGGGGGAAGAGAGAGCGCGATTCGGGGGGAAGAGAGAGAGCGACTGGGGGGAAGAGAGAGAGCGACTGGGGGGGAAGAGAGAGAGCGACTGGGGGGAAGAGAGA
Organism: Somniosus microcephalus; assembly: GCF_052327205.1. NCBI lineage: Eukaryota > Metazoa > Chordata > Chondrichthyes > Squaliformes > Somniosidae > Somniosus > Somniosus microcephalus. The sequence goes on along the minus strand of NC_140989.1, from coordinate 164,783,937 downwards.
GAGCGACTGGGGGGAAGAGAGAGAGCGACTGGGGGGGAAGAGAGAGAGCGACTGGGGGGGGAAGAGAGAGAGCGACTGGGGGAAGAAAGAGAGCGACTGTGGCGGGGGGAAGAAAGAGAGCGACTGGGGGGGAAGAGAGAGAGTGACTGGGAGGGGGAAGAGAGCGAGCGACTGAGGGGGGGAAGAGAGAGCACGACCTGGGGGGAAGAGAGAGAGCGACTGGGGGGGAAGAGAGAGAGAGAGCGACTCGGGGGAAGAGGGAGAGAGAGCGCGACTGGGGGGGAAGAGAGAGCGCGACTGGGGGGGGAGAGAGAGCGCGACTGGGGGGGAAGGGAGAGAGCGACTGGGGGGGGAAGAGAGAGAGCGACTGGGGGGGAAGAGAGAGAGCGACTGGGGGGGAAGAGAGAGAGCGACTGGGGGGGAAGAGAGAGAGCGACTGGGGGGAAGAGAGAGAGCGACTGGGGGGAAGGGAGAGAGAGAGCGACTGGGGGGGAAGAGAGAGAGAGAGCGACTGGGGAGGAAGAGAGAGAGCGCGCGACTGGGGGGAAGAGAGAGAGAGAGCGACTGGGGGGTATGAGAGAGAGAGAGCGACTGGGGGGGAAGAGAGAGAGAGAGCGAATGGGGGGGGGAAGAGAGAGAGCGACTGGGGGGGAAGAGAGCGAGCGACTGGGGGGGGAAGAAAGAGAGCGCCGGGGGGGAAGTGTGAGAGCGACTGGGGGGGAAGAGAGAGAGAGAGCGTCTGGGGGGGAAGAGAGAGCGCGACTCGGGGGGAAGAGAGACCGCGACTGGGGGTGAAGAGAGAGCGCGTCTGGGGGGGGAAGAGAGAGCGCGACTGGGAGGGGAAGGGAGAGCGCGACTGGCCGGGGAAGAGAGAATGCGACTGGGAGGAAAGAGAGAGCGCGACTCGGAGGAAAGAGAGAGAGCGACTGGGGGGGAAGAGAGAGAGCGACTGGGGGTAAGAGAGAAAGCGACTGGGGGGAAGAGAGATAGCGACTGGGGGGGAAGAGAGAGAGCGACTGGGGGGGAAGAGAGAGAGCGACTGGGGGGAAGAGAGAGAGCGACTGGGGCGGGGGGAAGAAAGAGAGCGACTGGGGGGGAAGAGAGAGAGAGAGCGTGACAGGGGAGGAAGAGAGAGCGCGACTGGGGGTAAGAGAGAAAGCGACTGGGGGGGAAGAGAGAGAGCGACTGGGGGGGAAGAAAGAGAGTGACTGGGGGGGAAGAGAGAGAGCGACTGGGGCGGGGGGAAGAGAGAGAGCGACTTGGGGGGGGAAGAGAGAAAGCGACTGGGAGGGGGAAGAGAGAGCGCGACTGGGAGGGGAAGGGAGAGCGCGACTGGCCGGGGAAGAGAGAACGCGACTGGGAGGAAAGAGAGAGCGCGACTCGGAGGAAAGAGAGAGAGCGACTGGGAGGAAAGAGAGAGAGCGACTGGGGGGGAAGAGAGAGAGCGACTGGGGGGGAAGAGAGAGAGCGACTGGGGGGGAAGAGAGAGAGCGACTGGGGCGGGGGGAAGAAAGAGAGCGACTGGGGGGGAAGAGAGAGAGAGAGCGTGACAGGGGAGGAAGAGAGCGCGCGACTGGGGGTAAGAGAGAAAGCGACTGGGGGGGAAGAGAGAGAGCGACTGGGGGGGAAGAAAGAGAGTGACTGGGGGGAAGAGTGAGAGCGACTGGGGCGGGGGGAAGAGAGAGAGCGACTTGGGGGGGTTAGAGAGAAAGCGACTGGGAGGGGGAAGAGAGCGAGCGACTGAGGGGGGAAGAGAGAGAGCGACTGGGGGGGAAGAGAGAGAGCGACTGGGGGGAAGAGAGAGAGAGAGAGCGACTGGGGGGAAGAGAGAGAGAGAGCGCGACTGCGGGGGAAGAGAGAGCGCGACTGGGGGGAAGAGAGAGCGCGACTGGGGGGGAGAGAGAGCGACTGGGGGGGAAGAGAGAGAGCGACTGGGGGGGAAGTGAGAGAGCGACTGGGGATAAGAGAGAGAGCATCTGGGGGGAAGAGAGAGAGCGACTGGGGGGAAGAGAGAGAGAGAGCGCGACTGCGGGGGAAGAGAGAGAGCGACTAGGGGGAAGAGAGAGAGGCGAGAGAGAGCGACTGGGGGGAAGAGAGAGAGCGACTGGGGGAAGAGAGAGACAGCGTGACTGGGGGGGAAGAGAGAGCGACTGGGGATAAGAGAGAGAGCATCTGGGGGAAGAGAGAGAGCGACTGGGGGGAAGAGAGAGAGAGAGCGCGACTGCGGGGGAAGAGAGAGAGCGACTAGGGGGGAAGAGAGAGAGCGACTGGGGGGAAGAGAGAGAGCGACTGGGGGGAATAGAGAGAGCGACTGGGGGGAATAGAGAGAGCGACTGGGGGGGAAGAGAGAGAGCGACTGGGGGGGGAAGTGAGAGAGCGACTGGGGGGGGAAGTGAGAGAGCGACTGGGGGGAAGAGAGAGAGCGACTGGGGGGAAGAGAGAGCGCGTCTGGGTGGAAAGAGAGAGCGACTGGGGGGAAGAGAGAGAGCGACTGGGGGGGAAGAGAGAGAGCGACTGGGGGGAAGAGAGAGCGCGACTGGGGGGGAAGAGAGAGGGCGACTGGGGGGAAGAGAGAGAGCAACTGAGGGGGAAGAGAAAGAGCGACTGGGGGGAAGAGAGAGAGCGACTGGGGGGAAGAGAGCGAGCGACTGTGGGGGGGGAAGAGAGCGAGCGACTGTGGGGGGGAAGAGAGAGCGCGACTGGGGGGGAAGAGAGAGCGCGACTGGGGGGGAAGAGAGAGCGCGATTCGGGGGGAAGAGATAGAGCGACTGGGGGGGAAGAGAGAGAGCGACTGGGGGGAAGAGAGAGAGCGACTGGGGGGGAAGAGAGAGAGCGACTGGGAGGAAGAGAGAGAGCGACTGGGGCGGGGGGAAGAAAGAGAGCGACTGAGGGGGGGGAAGAGAGAGCGTGACCTGGGGGGAAGAGAGAGAGCGACTGGGTGGAAGAGAGAGAGAGAGCGACTCGGGGGGAAGAGGGAGAGAGAGCGCGACTGGGGGGGAAGAGAGAGCGCGACTGGGGGGAAGAGAGCGCGCGACTGGGGGGGAAGAGAGACCGCGACTGGGGGGGAAGAGAGACCGCGACTGGGGGGGAAGAGACCGCGACTGGGGGGGGAGAGAGAGCGCGACTGGGGGGGAAGGGAGAGAGCGACTGGGGCGGAAGAGAGAGAGCGACTGGGGCGGAAGAGAGAGAGCGACTGGGGGGGAAGAGAGAGAGCGACTGGGGGGGGAAGAGAGAGAGCGACTGGGGGGAAGGGAGAGAGAGAGCGACTGGGGGGAAGGGAGAGAGAGAGCGACTGGGGGGAAGGGAGAGAGAGAGCGACTGGGGGTGAAGAGAGAGAGAGAGCGACTGGGGGGGAAGAGAGAGAGCGCGCGACTGGGGGGAAGGGAGAGAGAGAGCGACTGGGGGGAAGGGAGAGAGAGAGCGACTGGGGGGAAGGGAGAGAGAGAGTGACTGGGGGGGAAGAGAGAGAGAGAGCGAATGGGGGGGAAGAGAGAGAGCGACTGGGGGGGAAGAGAGCGAGCGACTGGGGGGGGGAGAAAGAGAGCGCCGGGGGGGGAAGTGAGAGAGCGACTGGGGGGGAAGAGAGAGAGAGAGCGTCTGGGGGGGAAGAGAGAGCGCGACTGGGGGTGAAGAGAGACCGCGACTGGGGGGGAAGAGAGAGCGTGACTGGGGGGGAAGAGGGAGCGCGACTGGGGGGGGAAGAGAGAGCGCGACTGGGGGGGGAAGAGAGAGCGCGACTGGGGGGGGGAAGGGAGAGCGCAACTGGCCGGGGAAGAGAGAACGCGACTGGGAGGAAAGAGAGAGCGCGACTCGGAGGAAAGAGGGAGAGCGACTGGGAGGAAAGAGAGAGAGCGACTGGGGGGGAAGAGAGAGAGCGACTGGGGGTAAGAGAGGAAGCGACTGGGGGGAAGAGAGAGAGCGACTGGCGGGGAAGAGAGAGAGCGACTGGGGGGGAAGAGAGAGAGCGACTGGGGGGGAAGAGAGAGAGCGACTGGGGCGGGGGGAAGAAAGAGAGCGACTGGGGGGGAAGAGAGAGAGAGAGCGTGACAGGGGAGGAAGAGAGAGCGCGACTGGGGGGGGAAGAGAGAGCGCGACTGGGGTGGAAGAGAGAGCGCGATTCAGGGGGAAGAGAGAGAGCGACTGGGGGGGAAGAGAGAGAGCGACTGGGGGGAAGAGAGAGAGCGACTGGGGGGGAAGAGAGAGAGCGACTGGGGGGGAAGAGAGAGAGCGACTGGGGGGAAGAGAGAGAGCGACTGGGGCGGGGGGAAGAAAGAGAGCGACTGGGGGGGAAGAGAGAGAGTGACTGGGAGGGGGAAGAGAGCGAGCGACTGAGGAGGGGAAGAGAGAGCGCGACCTGGGGGGAAGAGAGAGAGCGACTGGGTGGCAAGAGAGAGAGCGACTGGGGGGGAATAGAGAGAGCGACTGGGAGGGAAGAGAGAGAGCGACTGGGAGGGAAGAGAGAGAGCGACTGGGTGGGGAAGTGAGAGAGCGACTGGGGGGGAAGAGAGAGAGCAACTGGGGGGAAGAGAGAGCGCGTCTGGGGGGAAAGAGAGAGAGCGACTGGGGGGAAGAGAGAGAGCGACTGGGGGGAAGAGAGAGAGCGACTGGGGGGAAGAGAGAGAGCAACTGGGGGGGAAGAGAGAGAGCGACTGGGGGGGAAGAGAGAGAGCGACTGGGGGGGGAAGAGAGAGGGCGACTGGGGGGGAAGAGAGAGGGCGACTGGGGGGAAGAGAGAGAGCAACTGGGGGGGAAGAGAAAGAGCGACTGGGGGGAAGAGAGAGAGCGACTGGGGGGAAGAGAGTGAGCGACTGGGGGGGAAGAGAGCGAGCGACTGTGGGGGGGGGGGAAGAGAGAGAGCAACTGGGGGGGAAGAGAGAGAGAGAGCGTGACAGGGGAGGAAGAGAGAGCGCGACTGGGGGGGGAAGAGAGAGCGCGACTGGGGGGGAAGAGAGAGCGCGATTCGGGGGGAAGAGAGAGAGCGACTGGGGGGGAAGAGAGAGAGCGACTGGGGGGGAAGAGAGAGAGCGACTGGGGGGGAAGAGAGAGAGCGACTGGGGGGAAGAGAGAGAGCGACTGGGGGGGAAGAGAGAGAGCGACTGGAGGGGAAGAGAGAGAGCGACTGGGGGGAAGAAAGAGAGCGACTGTGGCGGGGGGAAGAAAGAGAGCGCCGGGGGGTAAGTGTGAGAGCGACTGGGGGGGAAGAGAGAGAGAGAGCGTCTGGGGGGGAAGAGAGAGCGCGACTGGGGGGGAAGAGAGACCGCGACTGGGGGTGAAGAGAGAGCGCGTCTGGGGGGGGAAGAGAGAGCGCGACTGGGAGGGGAAGGGAGAGCGCGACTGGCCGGGGAAGAGAGAATGCGACTGGGAGGAAAGAGAGAGCGCGACTCGGAGGAAAGAGAGAGAGCGACTGGGGGGGAAGAGAGAGAGCGACTGGGGGTAAGAGAGAAAGCGACTGGGGGGAAGAGAGATAGCGACTGGGGGGGAAGAGAGAGAGCGACTGGGGGGGAAGAGAGAGAGCGACTGGGGGGAAGAGAGAGAGCGACTGGGGCGGGGGGAAGAAAGAGAGCGACTGGGGGGGAAGAGAGAGAGAGAGCGTGACAGGGGAGGAAGAGAGAGCGCGACTGGGGGTAAGAGAGAAAGCGACTGGGGGGGAAGAGAGAGAGCGACTGGGGGGGAAGAAAGAGAGTGACTGGGGGGGAAGAGAGAGAGCGACTGGGGCGGGGGGAAGAGAGAGAGCGACTTGGGGGGGGAAGAGAGAAAGCGACTGGGAGGGGGAAGAGAGAGCGCGACTGGGAGGGGAAGGGAGAGCGCGACTGGCCGGGGAAGAGAGAACGCGACTGGGAGGAAAGAGAGAGCGCGACTCGGAGGAAAGAGAGAGAGCGACTGGGAGGAAAGAGAGAGAGCGACTGGGGGGGAAGACAGAGAGCGACTGGGGGGGAAGAGAGAGAGCGACTGGGGGGGAAGAGAGAGAGCGACTGGGGCGGGGGGAAGAAAGAGAGCGACTGGGGGGGAAGAGAGAGAGAGAGCGTGACAGGGGAGGAAGAGAGCGCGCGACTGGGGGTAAGAGAGAAAGCGACTGGGGGGGAAGAGAGAGAGCGACTGGGGGGGAAGAAAGAGAGTGACTGGGGGGGAAGAGTGAGAGCGACTGGGGCGGGGGGAAGAGAGAGAGCGACTTGGGGGGGTTAGAGAGAAAGCGACTGGGAGGGGGAAGAGAGCGAGCGACTGAGGGGGGAAGAGAGAGAGCGACTGGGGGGGAAGAGAGAGAGCGACTGGGGGGAAGAGAGAGAGAGAGAGCGACTGGGGGGAAGAGAGAGAGAGAGCGCGACTGCGGGGGAAGAGAGAGCGCGACTGGGGGGAAGAGAGAGCGCGACTGGGGGGGAGAGAGAGCGACTGGGGGGGAAGAGAGAGAGCGACTGGGGGGGAAGTGAGAGAGCGACTGGGGATAAGAGAGAGAGCATCTGGGGGGAAGAGAGAGAGCGACTGGGGGGAAGAGAGAGAGAGAGCGCGACTGCGGGGGAAGAGAGAGAGCGACTAGGGGGGAAGAGAGAGAGCGACTGGGGGGAAGAGAGAGAGCGACTGGGGGGAAGAGAGAGACAGCGTGACTGGGGGGGAAGAGAGAGCGACTGGGGATAAGAGAGAGAGCATCTGGGGGGAAGAGAGAGAGCGACTGGGGGGAAGAGAGAGAGAGAGCGCGACTGCGGGGGAAGAGAGAGAGCGACTAGGGGGGAAGAGAGAGAGCGACTGGGGGGAAGAGAGAGAGCGACTGGGGGGAATAGAGAGAGCGACTGGGGGGAATAGAGAGAGCGACTGGGGGGGAAGAGAGAGAGCGACTGGGGGGGGAAGTGAGAGAGCGACTGGGGGGGGAAGTGAGAGAGCGACTGGGGGGAAGAGAGAGAGCGACTGGGGGGAAGAGAGAGCGCGTCTGGGTGGAAAGAGAGAGCGACTGGGGGGAAGAGAGAGAGCGACTGGGGGGGAAGAGAGAGAGCGACTGGGGGGAAGAGAGAGAGCGACTGGGGGGGAAGAGAGAGGGCGACTGGGGGGAAGAGAGAGAGCAACTGAGGGGGAAGAGAAAGAGCGACTGGGGGGAAGAGAGAGAGCGACTGGGGGGAAGAGAGCGAGCGACTGTGGGGGGGGAAGAGAGCGAGCGACTGTGGGGGGGAAGAGAGAGCGCGACTGGGGGGGAAGAGAGAGCGCGACTGGGGGGGAAGAGAGAGCGAGATTCGGGGGGAAGAGATAGAGCGACTGGGGGGGAAGAGAGAGAGCGACTGGGGGGAAGAGAGAGAGCGACTGGGGGGGAAGAGAGAGAGCGACTGGGAGGAAGAGAGAGAGCGACTGGGGCGGGGGGAAGAAAGAGAGCGACTGAGGGGGGGGAAGAGAGAGCGTGACCTGGGGGGAAGAGAGAGAGCGACTGGGCGGAAGAGAGAGAGAGAGCGACTCGGGGGGAAGAGGGAGAGAGAGCGCGACTGGGGGGGAAGAGAGAGCGCGACTGGGGGGAAGAGAGAGCGCGACTGGGGGGGGAAGAGAGACCGCGACTGGGGGGGAAGAGAGACCGCGACTGGGGGGGAAGAGAGACCGCGACTGGGGGGGGAGAGAGAGGGCGACTGGGGGGGAAGGGAGAGAGCGACTGGGGGGGAAGAGAGAGAGCGACTGGGGCGGAAGAGAGAGAGCGACTGGGGCGGAAGAGAGAGAGCGACTGGGGGGGAAGAGAGAGAGCGACTGGGGGGGGAAGAGAGAGAGCGACTGGGGGGAAGGGAGAGAGAGAGCGACTGGGGGGAAGGGAGAGAGAGAGCGACTGGGGGGAAGGGAGAGAGAGAGCGACTGGGGGTGAAGAGAGAGAGAGAGCGACTGGGGGGGAAGAGAGAGAGCGCGCGACTGGGGGGAAGGGAGAGAGAGAGCGACTGGGGGGAAGGGAGAGAGAGAGCGACTGGGGGGAAGGGAGAGAGAGAGTGACTGGGGGGGAAGAGAGAGAGAGAGCGAATGGGGGGGAAGAGAGAGAGCGACTGGGGGGGAAGAGAGCGAGCGACTGGGGGGGGGAGAAAGAGAGCGCCGGGGGGGGAAGTGAGAGAGCGACTGGGGGGGAAGAGAGAGAGAGAGCGTCTGGGGGGGAAGAGAGAGCGCGACTGGGGGGGAAGAGAGACCGCGACTGGGGGGGAAGAGAGAGCGTGACTGGGGGGGAAGAGGGAGCGCGACTGGGGGGGGAAGAGAGAGCGCGACTGGGGGGGGAAGAGAGAGCGCGACTGGGGGGGGGAAGGGAGAGCGCAACTGGCCGGGGAAGAGAGAACGCGACTGGGAGGAACGAGAGAGCGCGACTCGGAGGAAAGAGGGAGAGCGACTGGGAGGAAAGAGAGAGAGCGACTGGGGGGGAAGAGAGAGAGCGACTGGGGGTAAGAGAGGAAGCGACTGGGGGGAAGAGAGAGAGCGACTGGCGGGGAAGAGAGAGAGAGCGCCGGGGGGGGAAGTGAGAGAGCGACTGGGGGGGAAGAGAGAGAGAGAGCGTCTGGGGGGGAAGAGAGAGCGCGACTGGGGGGGAAGAGAGACCGCGACTGGGGGGGAAGAGAGAGCGTGACTGGGGGGGAAGAGGGAGCGCGACTGGGGGGGGAAGAGAGAGCGCGACTGGGGGGGGAAGAGAGAGCGCGACTGGGGGGGGGAAGGGAGAGCGCAACTGGCCGGGGAAGAGAGAACGCGACTGGGAGGAAAGAGAGAGCGCGACTCGGAGGAAAGAGGGAGAGCGACTGGGAGGAAAGAGAGAGAGCGACTGGGGGGGAAGAGAGAGAGCGACTGGGGGTAAGAGAGGAAGCGACTGGGGGGAAGAGAGAGAGCGACTGGCGGGGAAGAGAGAGAGCGACTGGGGGGGAAGAGAGAGAGCGACTGGGGGGGAAGAGAGAGAGCGACTGGGGCGGGGGGAAGAAAGAGAGCGACTGGGGGGGAAGAGAGAGAGAGAGCGTGACAGGGGAGGAAGAGAGCGCGCGACTGGGGGTAAGAGAGAAAGCGACTGGGGGGGAAGAGAGAGAGCGACTGGGGGGGAAGAAAGAGAGTGACTGGGGGGGAAGAGTGAGAGCGACTGGGGCGGGGGGAAGAGAGAGAGCGACTTGGGGGGGTTAGAGAGAAAGCGACTGGGAGGGGGAAGAGAGCGAGCGACTGAGGGGGGAAGAGAGAGAGCGACTGGGGGGGAAGAGAGAGAGCGACTGGGGGGAAGAGAGAGAGAGAGAGCGACTGGGGGGAAGAGAGAGAGAGAGCGCGACTGCGGGGGAAGAGAGAGCGCGACTGGGGGGAAGAGAGAGCGCGACTGGGGGGGAGAGAGAGCGACTGGGGGGGAAGAGAGAGAGCGACTGGGGGGGAAGTGAGAGAGCGACTGGGGATAAGAGAGAGAGCATCTGGGGGGAAGAGAGAGAGCGACTGGGGGGAAGAGAGAGAGAGAGCGCGACTGCGGGGGAAGAGAGAGAGCGACTAGGGGGGAAGAGAGAGAGCGACTGGGGGGAAGAGAGAGAGCGACTGGGGGGAAGAGAGAGACAGCGTGACTGGGGGGGAAGAGAGAGCGACTGGGGATAAGAGAGAGAGCATCTGGGGGGAAGAGAGAGAGCGACTGGGGGGAAGAGAGAGAGAGAGCGCGACTGCGGGGGAAGAGAGAGAGCGACTAGGGGGGAAGAGAGAGAGCGACTGGGGGGAAGAGAGAGAGCGACTGGGGGGAATAGAGAGAGCGACTGGGGGGAATAGAGAGAGCGACTGGGGGGGAAGAGAGAGAGCGACTGGGGGGGGAAGTGAGAGAGCGACTGGGGGGGGAAGTGAGAGAGCGACTGGGGGGAAGAGAGAGAGCGACTGGGGGGAAGAGAGAGCGCGTCTGGGTGGAAAGAGAGAGCGACTGGGGGGAAGAGAGAGAGCGACTGGGGGGGAAGAGAGAGAGCGACTGGGGGGAAGAGAGAGAGCGACTGGGGGGGAAGAGAGAGGGCGACTGGGGGGAAGAGAGAGAGCAACTGAGGGGGAAGAGAAAGAGCGACTGGGGGGAAGAGAGAGAGCGACTGGGGGGAAGAGAGCGAGCGACTGTGGGGGGGGAAGAGAGCGAGCGACTGTGGGGGGGAAGAGAGAGCGCGACTGGGGGGGAAGAGAGAGCGCGATTGGGGGGGAAGAGAGAGCGCGATTCGGGGGGAAGAGATAGAGCGACTGGGGGGGAAGAGAGAGAGCGACTGGGGGGAAGAGAGAGAGCGACTGGGGGGGAAGAGAGAGAGCGACTGGGAGGAAGAGAGAGAGCGACTGGGGCGGGGGGAAGAAAGAGAGCGACTGAGGGGGGGGAAGAGAGAGCGTGACCTGGGGGGAAGAGAGAGAGCGACTGGGCGGAAGAGAGAGAGAGAGCGACTCGGGGGGAAGAGGGAGAGAGAGCGCGACTGGGGGGGAAGAGAGAGCGCGACTGGGGGGAAGAGAGAGCGCGACTGGGGGGGGAAGAGAGACCGCGACTGGGGGGGAAGAGAGACCGCGACTGGGGGGGAAGAGAGACCGCGACTGGGGGGGGAGAGAGAGCGCGACTGGGGGGGAAGGGAGAGAGCGACTGGGGGGGGAAGAGAGAGAGCGACTGGGGCGGAAGAGAGAGAGCGACTGGGGCGGAAGAGAGAGAGCGACTGGGGGGGAAGAGAGAGAGCGACTGGGGGGGGAAGAGAGAGAGCGACTGGGGGGAAGGGAGAGAGAGAGCGACTGGGGGGAAGGGAGAGAGAGAGCGACTGGGGGTGAAGAGAGAGAGAGAGCGACTGGGGGGAAGAGAGAGAGCGCGCGACTGGGGGGAAGGGAGAGAGAGAGCGACTGGGGGGAAGGGAGAGAGAGAGCGACTGGGGGGAAGGGAGAGAGAGAGTGACTGGGGGGGAAGAGAGAGAGAGAGCGAATGGGGGGGGAAGAGAGAGAGCGACTGGGGGGGAAGAGAGCGAGCGACTGGGGGGGGGAGAAAGAGAGCGCCGGGGGGGGAAGTGAGAGAGCGACTGGGGGGGAAGAGAGAGAGAGAGCGTCTGGGGGGGAAGAGAGAGCGCGACTGGGGGGGAAGAGAGACCGCGACTGGGGGGGAAGAGAGAGCGTGACTGGGGGGGAAGAGGGAGCGCGACTGGGGGGGGAAGAGAGAGCGCGACTGGGGGGGGAAGAGAGAGCGCGACTGGGGGGGGGAAGGGAGAGCGCAACTGGCCGGGGAAGAGAGAACGCGACTGGGAGGAAAGAGAGAGCGCGACTCGGAGGAAAGAGGGAGAGCGACTGGGAGGAAAGAGAGAGAGCGACTGGGGGGGAAGAGAGAGAGCGACTGGGGGTAAGAGAGGAAGCGACTGGGGGGAAGAGAGAGAGCGACTGGCGGGGAAGAGAGAGAGAGCGCCGGGGGGGGAAGTGAGAGAGCGACTGGGGGGGAAGAGAGAGAGAGAGCGTCTGGGGGGGAAGAGAGAGCGCGACTGGGGGGGAAGAGAGACCGCGACTGGGGGGGAAGAGAGAGCGTGACTGGGGGGGAAGAGGGAGCGCGACTGGGGGGGGAAGAGAGAGCGCGACTGGGGGGGGAAGAGAGAGCGCGACTGGGGGGGGGAAGGGAGAGCGCAACTGGCCGGGGAAGAGAGAACGCGACTGGGAGGAAAGAGAGAGCGCGACTCGGAGGAAAGAGGGAGAGCGACTGGGAGGAAAGAGAGAGAGCGACTGGGGGGGAAGAGAGAGAGCGACTGGGGGTAAGAGAGGAAGCGACTGGGGGGAAGAGAGAGAGCGACTGGCGGGGAAGAGAGAGAGCGACTGGGGGGGAAGAGAGAGAGCGACTGGGGGGGAAGAGAGAGAGCGACTGGGGCGGGGGGAAGAAAGAGAGCGACTGGGGGGGAAGAGAGAGAGAGAGCGTGACAGGGGAGGAAGAGAGAGCGCGACTGGGGGGGGAAGAGAGAGCGCGACTGGGGGGGGAAGAGAGAGCGCGATTCAGGGGGAAGAGAGAGAGCGACTGGGGGGGAAGAGAGAGAGCGACTGGGGGGAAGAGAGAGAGCGACTGGGGGGGAAGAGAGAGAGCGACTGGGGGGGAAGAGAGAGAGCGACTGGGGGGAAGAGAGAGAGCGACTGGGGCGGGGGGAAGAAAGAGAGCGACTGGGGGGGAAGAGAGAGAGTGACTGGGAGGGGGAAGAGAGCGAGCGACTGAGGAGGGGAAGAGAGAGCGCGACCTGGGGGGAAGAGAGAGAGCGACTGGGTGGCAAGAGAGAGAGCGACTGGGGGGGAATAGAGAGAGCGACTGGGAGGGAAGAGAGAGAGCGACTGGGAGGGAAGAGAGAGAGCGACTGGGTGGGGAAGTGAGAGAGCGACTGGGGGGGAAGAGAGAGAGCAACTGGGGGGAAGAGAGAGCGCGTCTGGGGGGAAAGAGAGAGAGCGACTGGGGGGAAGAGAGAGAGCGACTGGGGGGAAGAGAGAGAGCGACTGGGGGGAAGAGAGAGAGCAACTGGGGGGGAAGAGAGAGAGCGACTGGGGGGGAAGAGAGAGGGCGACTGGGGGGGGAAGAGAGAGGGCGACTGGGGGGAAGAGAGAGAGCAACTGGGGGGGAAGAGAAAGAGCGACTGGGGGGAAGAGAGAGAGCGACTGGGGGGAAGAGAGTGAGCGACTGGGGGGGAAGAGAGCGAGCGACTGTGGGGGGGGGGGAAGAGAGAGAGCAACTGGGGGGGAAGAGAGAGAGAGAGCGTGACAGGGGAGGAAGAGAGAGCGCGACTGGGGGGGAAGAGAGAGCGCGACTGGGGGGGAAGAGAGAGCGCGATTCGGGGGGAAGAGAGAGAGCGACTGGGGGGGGAAGAGAGAGAGCGACTGGGGGGGAAGAGAGAGAGCGACTGGGGGGGAAGAGAGAGAGCGACTGGGGGGAAGAGAGAGAGCGACTGGGGGGGAAGAGAGAGAGCGACTGGAGGGGAAGAGAGAGAGCGACTGGGGGGAAGAAAGAGAGCGACTGTGGCGGGGGGAAGAAAGAGAGCGACTGGGGGGGAAGAGAGAGAGTGACTGGGAGGGGGAAGAGAGCGAGCGACTGAGGGGGGGAAGAGAGAGCACGACCTGGGGGGAAGAGAGAGAGCGACTGGGGGGGAAGAGAGAGAGAGAGCGACTCGGGGGGAAGAGGGAGAGAGAGCGCGACTGGGGGGGAAGAGAGAGCGCGACTGGGGGGGGGAGAGAGAGCGCGACTGGGGGGGAAGGGAGAGAGCGACTGGGGGGGGAAGAGAGAGAGCGACTGGGGGGGAAGAGAGAGAGCGACTGGGGGGGAAGAGAGAGAGCGACTGGGGGGGAAGAGAGAGAGCGACTGGGGGGGAAGAGAGAGAGCGACTGGGGGGAAGGGAGAGAGAGAGCGACTGGGGGGGAAGAGAGAGAGAGAGCGACTGGGGAGGAAGAGAGAGAGCGCGCGACTGGGGGGAAGAGAGAGAGAGAGCGACTGGGGGGTATGAGAGAGAGAGAGCGACTGGGGGGGAAGAGAGAGAGAGAGCGAATGGGGGGGGGAAGAGAGAGAGCGACTGGGGGGGAAGAGAGCGAGCGACTGGGGGGGGAAGAAAGAGAGCGCCGGGGGGGAAGTGTGAGAGCGACTGGGGGGGGAAGAGAGAGAGCGACTGGGGGGGAAGAGAGAGAGCGACTGGGGGGGGAAGAGAGAGAGCGACTGGGGGGGAAGAGAGAGAGCGACTGGGGGGGAAGAGAGAGAGCGACTGGGGGGGAAGAGAGAGAGCGACTGGGGGGAAGGGAGAGAGAGAGCGACTGGGGGGAAGGGAGAGAGAGAGCGACTGGGGGGGAAGAGAGAGAGCGACTGGGGGGAAGAGAGAGAGCGACTGGGGGGGAAGAGAGAGAGCGACTGGAGGGGAAGAGAGAGAGCGACTGGGGGGAAGAAAGAGAGCGACTGTGGCGGGGGGAAGAAAGAGAGCGACTGGGGGGGAAGAGAGAGAGTGACTGGGAGGGGGAAGAGAGCGAGCGACTGAGGGGGGGAAGAGAGAGCACGACCTGGGGGGAAGAGAGAGAGCGACTGGGGGGAAGAGAGAGAGGGAGCGACTCGGGGGGAAGAGGGAGAGAGAGCGCGACTGGGGGGGAAGAGAGAGCGCGACTGGGGGGGGGAGAGAGAGCGCGACTGGGGGGGAAGGGAGAGAGCGACTGGGGGGGGAAGAGAGAGAGCGACTGGGGGGGAAGAGAGAGAGCGACTGGGGGGGAAGAGAGAGAGCGACTGGGGGGGAAGAGAGAGAGCGACTGGGGGGGAAGAGAGAGAGCGACTGGGGGGAAGGGAGAGAGAGAGCGACTGGGGGGGAAGAGAGAGAGAGAGCGACTGGGGAGGAAGAGAGAGAGCGCGCGACTGGGGGGAAGAGAGAGAGAGAGCGACTGGGGGGTATGAGAGAGAGAGAGCGACTGGGGGGGAAGAGAGAGAGAGAGCGAATGGGGGGGGGAAGAGAGAGAGCGACTGGGGGGGAAGAGAGCGAGCGACTGGGGGGGGAAGAAAGAGAGCGCCGGGGGGGAAGTGTGAGAGCGACTGGGGGGGGGAAGAGAGAGAGCGACTGGGGGGGAAGAGAGAGAGCGACGGGGGGGGGAAGAGAGAGAGCGACTGGGGGGGAAGAGAGAGAGCGACTGGGGGGGAAGAGAGAGAGCGACTGGGGGGGAAGAGAGAGAGCGACTGGGGGGAAGGGAGAGAGAGAGCGACTGGGGGGGAAGAGAGAGAGCGACTGGGGGGGAAGAGAGAGAGAGAGCGACTGGGGAGGAAGAGAGAGAGCGCGCGACTGGGGGGAAAGAGAGAGAGAGAGCGACTGGGGGGTATGAGAGAGAGAGAGCGACTGGGGGGGAAGAGAGAGAGAGAGCGAATGGGGGGGGGAAGAGAGAGAGCGACTGGGGGGGAAGAGAGCGAGCGACTGGGGGGGGAAGAAAGAGAGCGCCGGGGGGGAAGTGTGAGAGCGACTGGGGGGGAAGAGAGAGAGAGAGCGTCTGGGGGGGAAGAGAGAGCGCGACTGGGGGGGAAGAGAGACCGCGACTGGGGGTGAAGAGAGAGCGCGTCTGGGGGGGGGAAGAGAGAGCGCGACTGGGAGGGGAAGGGAGAGCGCGACTGGCCGGGGAAGAGAGAACGCGACTGGGAGGAAAGAGAGAGCGCGACTCGGAGGAAAGAGAGAGAGCGACTGGGGGGGAAGAGAGAGAGCGACTGGGGGTAAGAGAGAAAGCGACTGGGGGGGAAGAGAGATAGCGACTGGGGGGGAAGAGAGAGAGCGACTGGGGGGGAAGAGAGAGAGCGACTGGGGGGAAGAGAGAGAGCGACTGGGGCGGGGGGAAGAAAGAGAGCGACTGGGGGGGAAGAGAGAGAGAGAGCGTGACAGGGGAGGAAGAGAGAGCGCGACTGGGGGTAAGAGAGAAAGCGACTGGGGGGGAAGAGAGAGAGCGACTGGGGGGGAAGAAAGAGAGTGACTGGGGGGGAAGAGAGAGAGCGACTGGGGCGGGGGGAAGAGAGAGAGCGACTTGGGGTGGGGAAGAGAGAAAGCGACTGGGAGGGGGAAGAGAGAGCGCGACTGGCCGGGGAAGAGAGAACGCGACTGGGAGGAAAGAGAGAGCGCGACTCGGAGGAAAGAGAGAGAGCGACTGGGAGGAAAGAGAGAGAGCGACTGGGGGGGAAGAGAGAGAGCGACTGGGGGTAAGAGAGATAGCGACTGGGGGGGGAAGAGAGAGAGCGACTGGGGGGGAAGAGAGAGAGCGACTGGGGGGGAAGAGAGAGAGCGACTGGGGGGGAAGAGAGAGAGCGACTGGGGGGGAAGAGAGAGAGCGACTGGGGCGGGGGGAAGAAAGAGAGCGACTGGGGGGGAAGAGAGAGAGAGAGCGTGACAGGGGAGGAAGAGAGCGCGCGACTGGGGGTAAGAGAGAAAGCGACTGGGGGGGAAGAGAGAGAGCGACTGGGGGGGAAGAAAGAGAGTGACTGGGGGGGAAGAGAGAGAGCGACTGGGGCGGGGGGAAGAGAGAGAGCGACTTGGGGGGGGTAGAGAGAAAGCGACTGGGAGGGGGAAGAGAGCGAGCGACTGAGGGGGGAAGAGAGAGAGCGACTGGGGGGGAAGAGAGAGAGCGACTGGGGGGAAGAGAGAGAGAGAGAGCGACTGGGGGGAAGAGAGAGAGAGAGCGCGACTGCGGGGGAAGAGAGAGCGCGACTGGGGGGAAGAGAGAGCGCGACTGGGGGGGAGAGAGAGCGACTGGGGGGGAAGAGAGAGAGCGACTGGGGATAAGAGAGAGAGCATCTGGGGGGAAGAGAGAGAGCGACTGGGGGGAAGAGAGAGAGAGCGCGACTGCGGGGGAAGAGAGAGAGCGACTAGGGGGGAAGAGAGAGAGCGACTGGGGGGAAGAGAGAGAGCGACTGGGGGGAATAGAGAGAGCGACTGGGGGGAATAGAGAGAGCGACTGGGGGGGAAGAGAGAGAGCGACTGGGGGGGGAAGTGAGAGAGCGACTGGGGGGGGAAGTGAGAGAGCGACTGGGGGGAAGAGAGAGAGCGACTGGGGGGAAGAGAGAGCGCGTCTGGGTGGAAAGAGAGAGCGACTGGGGGGAAGAGAGAGAGCGACTGGGGGGGAAGAGAGAGAGCGACTGGGGGGGAAGAGAGAGATCGACTGGGGGGGAAGAGAGAGAGCGACTGGGGGGGAAGAGAAAGAGCGACTGGGGGGAAGAGAGAGAGCGACTGGGGGGAAGAGAGTGAGCGACTGGGGGGGAAGAGAGCGAGCGACTGTGGGGGGGGGAAGAGAGCGAGCGACTGTGGGGGGGAAGAGAGAGCGCGACTGGGGGGGAAGAGAGAGCGCGACTGGGGGGGAAGAGAGAGCGCGACTGGGGGGGAAGAGAGAGCGCGATTCGGGGGGAAGAGATAGAGCGACTGGGGGGGAAGAGAGAGAGCGACTGGGGGGAAGAGAGAGAGCGACTGGGGGGAAGAGAGAGAGCGACTGGGGGGGAAGAGAGAGAGCGACTGGGGGGGAAGAGAGAGAGCGACTGGGGGGAAGAGAGAGAGCGACTGGGGCGGGGGGAAGAAAGAGAGCGACTGAGGGGGGGGAAGAGAGAGCGCGACCTGGGGGGAAGAGAGAGAGCGACTGGGCGGAAGAGAGAGAGAGAGCGACTCGGGGGGAAGAGGGAGAGAGAGCGCGACTGGGGGGGAAGAGAGAGCGCGACTGGGGGGAAGAGAGAGCGCGACTGGGGGGGAAGAGAGACCGCGACTGGGGGGGAAGAGAGACCGCGACTCGGGGGGGAGAGAGAGCGCGACTGGGGGGGAAGGGAGAGAGCAACTGGGGGGGAAGAGAGAGAGCGACTGGGGCGGAAGAGAGTGAGCGACTGGGGCGGAAGAGAGAGAGCGACTGGGGGGGAAGAGAGAGAGCGACTGGGGGGGGAAGAGAGAGAGCGACTGGGGGGAAGGGAGAGAGAGAGCGACTGGGGGGAAGGGAGAGAGAGAGCGACTGGGGGTGAAGAGAGACAGAGAGCGACTGGGGGGAAGAGAGAGAGCGCGCGACTGGGGGGAAGAGAGAGAGAGAGCGACTGTGGGGTATGAGAGAGAGAGAGTGACTGGGGGGGAAGAGAGAGAGAGAGCGAATGGGGGGGGAAGAGAGAGAGCGACTGGGGGGGAAGAGAGCGAGCGACTGGGGGGGGGAGAAAGAGAGCGCCGGGGGGGGAAGTGAGAGAGCGACTGGGGGGGAAGAGAGAGAGAGAGCGTCTGGGGGGGAAGAGAGAGCGCGACTGGGGGGGAAGAGAGACCGCGACTGGGGGGGAAGAGAGAGCGTGACTGGGGGGGAAGAGGGAGCGCAACTGGGGGGGGAAGAGAGAGCGCGACTGGGGGGGGAAGAGAGAGCGCGACTGGGGGGGGGAAGGGAGAGCGCAACTGGCCGGGGAAGAGAGAACGCGACTGGGAGGAAAGAGAGAGCGCGACTCGGAGGAAAGAGAGAGAGCGACTGGGAGGAAAGAGAGAGAGCGACTGGGGGGGAAGAGAGAGAGCGACTGGGGGTAAGAGAGGAAGCGACTGGGGGGAAGAGAGAGAGCGACTGGCGGGGAAGAGAGAGAGCGACTGGGGGGGAAGAGAGAGAGCGACTGGGGGGGGAAGAGAGAGAGCGACTGGGGCGGGGGGAAGAAAGAGAGCGACTGGGGGGGGAGAGAGAGAGCGTGACAGGGGAGGAAGAGAGAGCGCGACTTGGGGGGGGGAAGAGAGAGCGCGACTGGGGGGGAAGAGAGAGCGCGATTCGGGGGGAAGAGAGAGAGCGACTGGGGGGGAAGAGAGAGAGCGACTGGGGGGAAGAGAGAGAGCGACTGGGGGGGAAGAGAGAGAGCGACTGGGGGGGAAGAGAGAGAGCGACTGGGGGGAAGAGAGAGAGCGACTGGGGCGGGGGGAAGAAAGAGAGCGACTGGGGGGGAAGAGAGAGAGTGACTGGGAGGGGGAAGAGAGCGAGCGACTGAGGAGGGGAAGAGAGAGCGCGACCTGGGGGGAAGAGAGAGAGCGACTGGGGGGCAAGAGAGAGAGCGACTGGGGGGGAATAGAGAGAGCGACTGGGAGGTAAGAGAGAGCGCGACTCGGGGGGGAAGAGAGAGCGACTGGGGGGGAAGAGAGAGAGCGTCTGGGGGGGAAGAGAGAGAGCGACTGGGGGGGAAGAGAGAGAGCGACTGGGGGGCAAGAGAGAGAGCGACTGGGGGGCAAGAGAGAGAGCGACTGGGGGGGAAGAGAGAGCGCGACGGGGGGGAAGAGAGAGCGCGACTGGGGGGGGAAGTGAGAGAGCGACTGGGGGGGGAAGTGAGAGAGCGACTGGGGGGAAGAGAGAGCACGTCTGGGCGGGAAGAGAGAGAGCGACTGGGGGGGAAGCGAGAGAGCGGACTGGGGGGAAGAGAGAGAGCGACTGGGGGGGAAGAGAGCGAGCGACTGAGGGGGGGAAGAGAGAGCGCGACTGGGGGGGAAGAGAGAGAGCGACTGGGGGGAAGAGAGAGAGAGAGCGACTGGGGGGGGAGAGAGAGAGAGCGCGACTGGGGGGGGAAGAGAGAGCGTGACTGGGGGGGGGAAGAGAGAGCGAGACTGAGTGGAAGAGAGAGAGTGACTGGGGGGGAAGAGAGAGAGCGACTGGGGGGGAAGAGTGAGAGCGACTGGGGGGGAAGAGAGAGAGCGACTGGGGGGGAAGAGAGAGAGCGACTTGGGGGGGAAGAGGAGAGAGCGACTCGGGGGGAAGAGAGAGAGCGACTGGGGGGGAAGAGAGAGAGAGATCGACTGGGGGGAAGAGAGAGAGATCGCGACTGGGGGGGAAGAGAGAGAAAGAGCGACTGGTGGGGGAAGAGAGAGAGACAGCACGACTGGGGGGGAAGAGAGAGAGAGCGACGGGGGGGAAGAGAGAGCGCGACGGGGGGAGAGAGAGCGCGATTGGGGGGGAAGAGAGAGAGAGAGCTACTGGGGGGAAGAGAGAGAGAGAGCGACTGGGGGGAAGAGAGAGAGAGAGCAACTGGGGGGGAAGAGAGAGAGAGCACGACTGGGGGGGGAAGAGAGAGAGAGAGCGACTGTGGGGGATGAGAGAGAGGGCGCGACTGGGGGGGAAGAGAGAGAGAGAGCGACTGTGGGGGTAGAGAGAGAGAGAGCGACTGGGGGGAAGAGAGATATAGAGCGACTGGGGGGGGAAGAGAGATAGAGAGCGACTGGGGGGAAGAGAGAGAGCGACTGGGGGGAACAGAGAGCGCGACTGGGGGGAAGAGAGAGAGCGACTTGGGGGGGAAGAGTGAGAGCGACTGGGGGGGGAAGAGAGAGAGCGACTGGGGGGGGAAGTGAGAGAGCGACGGGGGGGAAGAGAGAGAGCGACTGGGGGGAAGAGAGAGAGCGACTGGGGGGGGATGAGAGAGAGCGACTGGGGGGGAAGAGGGAGAGAGAGCGACTGGGGCGGAAGAGAGAGACAGAGCGACTGGGGGGAAGAGAGAGAGTGAGCGACTAGGGGGGAAGAGAGAGAGAGAGCGACTGGGGTGAAGAGAAAGAGAGAGCGACTGGGGGGAAGAGAGAGAGAGCGGCTGGGGGGGATGAGAGAGAGAGAGCGACTGGGGGGGAAGAGAGAGAGAGAGCGACTGGGGTGGAAGAGAGAGAGAGAGCGACTAGGGGGGAAGAGAGAGAGAGCGGGACGGGGGGGAAGAGAGAGAGAGAGCGACGGGGGGGAAGAGAGAGAGAGAGTGCGACTGGGGGGGTAGAGAGAGCGCGACTTGGGGGGAAGAGAGAGAGCGACTTGGGAGGGAGAGAGAGCGACTGGGGTTGAAGAGAGAGAGCGAATGGGGGTGGGAAGAGAGAGCGCGTCTGGGGGAAGAGAGAGAGCGACTGGGGGGGAAGTGAGAGAGCGACGGGGGGAAGAGTGAGAGCGACTGAGGGGGAAGAGAGAGAGAGAGCGACAGGGGGGGACGAGAGAGAGAGATCGACTGGGGGGGAAGAGAGAGAGATCGCGACTGGGGGGGAGGAGAGAGAGAGAGCGACTGTGGGTGATGAGAGAGAGAGAGCGACTGGCGGGAAGAGAGAGAGAGAGCGACTGGTGGGGAAGAGAGAGGGAGAGCACGACTGGGGGGGAAGAGAGAGAGAGCGACTGGGGGGAAGAGAGAGCGCGATGGGGGGAGAGAGAGTGCGACAGGGGGGAATAGAGAGAGAGAGCGACTGGGGGGGAAGAGAGAGAGAGAGCGTCTGGGGGGGAAGAGAGAGAGAGGACGACTGGTGGGGAAGAGAGAGAGAGAGCGACTGTGGGGGATGAGAGAGAGAGCGCGACTGGGGGAAAGAGAGAGAGAGAGCGACTGGGGGGAAGAGAGAGAGAGAGCGACTGGGGGGGAAGAGGGATATAGAGCGAATGAGGGGAAGAGAGAGAGAGAGCGACTGGGGGGGAAGAGAGAGAGAGAGCGACTGGGGGGAATAGAGAGAGAGAGCGACTGGGGGGGAAGAGAGAGAGAGAGCGTCTGGGGGGGAAGAGAGAGAGAGTACGACTGGTGGGGGAAGAGAGAGAGAGAGCGACTGTGGGGGATGAGAGAGAGAGCGCGACTGGGGGAAAGAGAGAGAGAGAGCGACTGGGGGGAAGAGAGAGAGAGAGCGACTGGGGGGGAAGAGGGATATAGAGCGAATGAGGGGAAGAGAGAGAGAGAGCGACTGGGGGGGAAGAGAGAGAGCGACTGGGGGGGGAAGAGAGAGCGCGACTGTGGGGGGAACAGAGAGCGCGACTGGGGGGAAGAGAGAGAGCGACTGGGGGGGGAAGAGTGAGAGCGACTGGGGGGGAAGAGAGAGAGCGACTGGGGGAAGTGAGAGAGCGACGGGGGGGAAGAGAGAGAGCGACTGGGGGGAAGAGAGAGAGTGACTGGGGGGGAAGAGAGAGAGAGAACGACTGGGGCAGAAGAGAGAGACAGAGCGACTGGGGGGGAAGAGAGAGAGAGAGCGACTGGTGTGAGGAG
>NC_140989.1:164713069-164762094 GCF_052327205.1 Somniosus microcephalus | reverse complement strand
TAGGATTGGTCAACCGTCCTGTCACTTGACTCTAGGAGGGCCCGCCCGCACGCGCCACGAACCCGCCCCCGCGACGCAGCGATTCGTCGACCGTCGGGTCGCTCGACTGTACGATTGGTCGAGCTTCACATCACTCAATGCTAATGAGCAGATAATGAGCGGAATTTTGAAAGTTTTTTGGATACCGTGGGCACAATTTTTGTCTGACGGAAAAGTAAATACACTTATGACCGTTCTGGAATCGTAAGCTTTCTTTTGATGTAACACACGTGTAGGTGCGCTCCATAACTTTTGAATGTATAGAGGACAGACAGACAGAAGAGCAATTATATATATATAGACTAGCTGGGAGTGCCCGGCAGCGCCGAGGCTTTTTTGAGGGCATGTTGTTGTTGGAAGAGAGAGAGGGAGTGACTGGGGGGAAGAGAGAGAGAGGGAGTGACTGGGGGGAAGAGGGAGAGGGAGTGACTGGGGGGAAGAGAGAGAGGGAGCGACTGGGGGGAGGAGAGAGAGGGAGCGACTGGGGGGAAGAGAGAGAGGGAGCGACTGGGGGGAAGCGTAAGAGGGAGTGACCGGGGGGAAGAGAGAGAGGGAGCGACTTGGGGGGGGAAGAGAGAGAGGCAGCGACTGGGGGAAGAGAGAGGGAGCGACTGGGGGAAAGACAGAGAGGGAGCGACTGGGGGGAAGACAGAGAGGGAGCGACTGGGGGGAAGAGAGAGAGGGAGCGACTGGGGGGAAGAGAGAGGGAGCGACTGGGGGGAAGAGAGAGGGAGCGACTGGGGGGAAGAGAGAGAGGGAGCGACTGGGGGAAGAGAGAGAGGGAGCGACTGGGGGGAAGAGAGAGAGAGAGAGACTGGAGGGAAGAGAGAGAGAGCGACGGGGGAAGAGAGAGAGAGCGAATGGGGGGAAGAGAGAGAGAGAGCGAATGGGGGGAAGAGAGAGAGAGAGCAACTGGGGGGAAGAGAGAGAGAGCGACTGGGGGGAAGAGAGAGAGAGCGCGACTGGGGGGAAGAGAGGGAGAGAGCGACTGGGGGGAAGAGAGAGAGAGAGCGACTGGGGGGAAGAGAGAGAGAGAGAGACGGGGGAAGAAAGAGAGAGAGCGACTGTGGGGAAGAGAGAGGGAGCGACTGGGGGAAGATAGAGAGGGAGCGACTGGGGGGAAGAGAGAGAGAGAGCGACTGGGGGGAAGAGAGAGAGAGCGACGGGGGAAGAGGGAGAGCGAATGGGGGGGAAGTGAGAGAGCGCAATGGGGGGAAGAGAGAGAGAGAGCGACTGGGGGGAAGAGAGAGAGAGAGCGACTGGGGGGGAAGAGAGAGAGAGAGCGACTGGGGGGAAGAGGGAGAGAGGGACTGGGGGGAAGAGAGAGAGAGAGCGACTGGGGGGAAGAGAGAGCGAGAGCGACTGGGGGGAAGAGAGAGAGAGAGCGACTGGGGGGAAGAGAGAGAGCAACTGGGGGGAAGAGAGAGAGAGAGCGACTGGGGGGAAGAGAGAGAGAGAGCGACTGGGGGGAAGAGAGAGAGAGAGCGACTGGGGGGTTGAGAGAGAGAGCGACTGGGGGGAAGAGAGAGAGGGAGCGACTGGGGGGAGGAGAGAGAGGGAGCGACTGGGGGGAAGAGAGAGAGGGAGCGACTGGGGGGAAGCGTAAGAGGGAGTGACTGGGGGGAAGAGAGAGGGAGCGACTTGGGGAGGGAAGAGAGAGAGGCAGCGACTGGGGGAAGAGAGAGAGGGAGCGACTGGGGGAAAGACAGAGAGGGAGCGACTGGGGGGAAGACAGAGAGGGAGCGACTGGGGGGAAGAGAGAGAGGGAGCGACTGGGGGGAAGAGAGAGGGAGCGACTGGGGGGAAGAGAGAGAGGGAGCGACTGGGGGAAGAGAGAGAGGGAGCGACTGGGGGGAAGAGAGAGAGAGACTGGAGGGAAGAGAGAGAGAGAGCGACGGGGGAAGAGAGAGAGAGCGAATGGGGGAAAGAGAGAGAGAGCGAATGGGGGGAAGAGAGAGAGAGAGCGACTGGGGGGAAGAGAGAGAGAGAGAGCGACGGGGGAAGAGAGAGAAAGAGCGACTGGGGGGAAGAGAGAGAGAGCGCGACTGGGGGGAAGAGAGGGAGAGAGCGACTGGGGGGAAGAGAGAGAGAGAGCGACTGGGGGGAAGAGAGAGAGAGAGACTTGGGGGAAGAAAGAGAGAGAGCGACTGTGGGGAAGAGAGAGAGGGAGCGACGGGGGAAGAGAGAGGGAGCGACTGGGGGGAAGAGAGAGGGAGCGACTGGGGGGAAGAGAGAGAGGGAGCGACTGGGGGAAGATAGAGAGGGAGCGACTGGGGGGTAGAGAGAGAGAGAGCGAGTGGGGGGAAGAGAGAGAGCGACGGGGGAAGAGAGGGAGAGCAAATGGGGGGGAAGAGAGAGAGAGCGCAATGGGGGGAAGAGAGAGAGAGAGCGACTGGGGGGAAGAGAGAGAGAGAGCGACTGGGGGGAAGAGAGAGAGGGACTGGGGGGAAGAGAGAGAGAGAGCGACTGGGCGGAAGGCAGAGAGAGAGCGACTGGGGGGAAGAAAGAGCGAGAGCGACTGGGGGGAAGAGAGAGAGAGCGACTGGGGGGGAAGAGAGAGAGCAACTGGGGGGAAGAGAGAGAGAGAGCGACTGGGGGGAAGAGAGAGAGAGAGCGACTGGGGGGAAGAGAGAGAGAGAGCGACTGGGGGGTTGAGAGAGAGAGCGACTGGGGGGAAGAGAGAGAGAGAGCGACTGGGGGGAAGAGAGAGAGCGACTGGGGGGAAGAGAGAGAGAGTGCGACTGGGGGGAAGAGAGAGAGAGAGCGACTGGGGGAAGAGAGAGAGCGACTGGGGGGAAGAGAGAGAGAGAGCGACTGGGGAAGAGAGAGAGAGAGCGACTGGGGGGTTGAGAGAGAGAGAGCGACTGGGGGGAAGAGAGAGAGAGAGCGACTGGGGGGTTGAGAGAGAGCGACTGGGGGGAAGAGAGAGAGAGCGACTGGGGGGAAGAGAGCGAGAGAGCGACTGGGGGGAAGAGAGAGCGACTGGGGGGAAGAGAGAGAGAGTGCGACTGGGGGGGAAGAGAGAGAGAGAGCGACTGGGGGGAAGAGAGAGAGCGACGGGGGAAGAGAGAGAGAGAGCGACGGGGGGGAAGAGAGAGAGAGCGACTGGGGGGAAGACAGAGAGAGCGACGGGGGGAAGACAGAGAGATAGCTACTGGGGGGAAGAGAGAGAGAGAGCGACTGGGGGGAAGAGAGAGAGAGCGCGACTGGGGGGAAGAGAGAGAGAGCGACTGGGGGGAAGAGAGAGAGAGAGCGACTGGGGGAAGAGAGAGAGAGCGACTGGGGGAAGAGAGAGAGAGAGCGACTGGGGAAAGAGAGAGAGAGCGACGGGGGGGAAGAGAGAGAGAGCGACTGGAGGCAAGAGAGAGAGAGAGCGACTGGGGGGAAGAGAGAGAGAGCGACTGGGGTGAAGAGAGAGAGAGAGCGACTGGGGGGAAGAGAGAGAGAGCGACTGGTGGGAAGAGAGAGTGAGAGAGAGCGACTGGGGGAAGAGAGAGAGAGCGACTGGGGGGAAGAGAGAGAGAGAGCGACTGGGGGGAAGAGTGAGAGCGACTGGGGGGAAGAGAGAGAGAGAGCGACTGGGGGGAAGAGAGAGAGAGCGACTGGGGGAACAGAGAGAGGGAGCGACTGGGGGAAAGACAGAGAGGGAGCGACTGGGGGGAAGACAGAGAGAGAGCGACTGGGGGGAAGAGAGAGAGGGAGCGACTGGGGGAAAGAGAGAGGGAGCGACTGGGGGGAAGAGAGAGGGAGCGACTGGGGGGAAGAGAGAGAGGGAGCGACTGGGGGAAGAGAGAGAGGGAGCGACTGGGGGGAAGAGAGAGAGAGAGCGACGGGGGAAGAGAGAGAGCGAATGGGGGGAAGAGAGAGAGAGCGAATGGGGGGAAGAGAGAGAGAGAGCGACTGGGGGGAAGAGAGAGAGAGAGCGACTGGGGGGAAGAGAGAGAGAGAGCGACTGGGGGGAAGAGAGAGAGAGCGCGACTGGGGGGAAGAGAGGGAGAGAGCGACTGGGGGGAAGAGAGAGAGAGAGCGACTGGGGGGAAGAGAGAGAGAGAGAGACTGGGGGGAAGAAAGAGAGAGAGCGACTGTGGGGAAGAGAGAGAGAGGGACTGGGGGGAAGAGAGAGAGGGAGCGACTGGGGGGAAGAGAGAGGGAGCGACTGGGGGGAAGAGAGAGGGAGCGACTGGGGGGAAGAGAGAGAGAGAGCGACTGGGGGGAAGAGAGAGAGAGCGACGGGGGAAGAGAGGGAGAGCGAATGGGGGGGAAGAGAGAGAGCGCAATGGGGGGAAGAGAGAGAAAGAGCGACTGGGGGGAAGAGAGAGAGAGAGCGACTGGGGGGGAAGAGAGAGAGAGAGCGACTGGGGGGAAGAGAGAGAGAGGGACTGGGGGGAAGAGAGAGAGAGAGCGACTGGGCGGAAGGTAGAGAGAGAGCGACTGGGGGGAAGAGAGAGCGAGAGCGACTGGGGGGAAGAGAGACAGAGAGCGACTGAGGGGAAGAGAGAGAGCAACTGGGGGGAAGAGAGAGAGAGCGACTGGGGGGAAGAGAGAGAGAGAGCGACTGGGGGGAAGAGAGAGAGAGAGCGACTGGGGGGTTGAGAGAGAGAGCGACTGGGGGGAAGAGAGAGAGGGAGCGACTGGGGGGAGGAGAGAGAGGGAGCGACTGGGGGAAGAGAGAGAGGGAGCGACTGGGGGGAAGCGTAAGAGGGAGTGACTGGGGGGAAGAGAGAGAGGGAGCGACTTGGGGGGGGAAGAGAGAGAGGCAGCGACTGGGGGAAGAGAGAGAGGGAGCGACTGGGGGAAAGACAGAGAGGGAGCGACTGGGGGGAAGACAGAGAGGGAGCGACTGGGGGGAAGAGAGAGACGGAGCGACTGGGGGGAAGAGAGAGGGAGCGACTGGGGGGAAGAGAGAGAGGGAGCGACTGGGGGAAGAGAGAGAGGGAGCGACTGGGGGGAAGAGAGAGAGAGAGACTGGAGGGAAGAGAGAGAGAGAGCGACGGGGGAAGAGAGAGAGAGCGAATGGGGGAAAGAGAGAGAGAGAGCGAATGGGGGAAGAGAGAGAGAGAGCGACTGGGGGGAAAAGAGAGAGAGAGCGACGGGGGAAGAGAGAGAGAGAGCGACTGGGGGGAAGAGAGAGAGCGCGACTGGGGGGAAGAGAGGGAGAGAGCGACTGGGGGGAAGAGAGAGAGAGAGCGACTGGGGGGAAGAGAGAGAGAGAGAGACTTGGGGGAAGAAAGAGAGAGAGCGACTGTGGGGAAGAGAGAGAGAGGGACTGGGGGGAAGAGAGAGAGGGAGCGACTGGGGGGAAGAGAGAGGGAGCGACTGGGGGGAAGAGAGAGGGAGCGACTGGGGGGAAGAGAGAGAGGGAGCGACTGGGGGGTAGAGAGAGAGAGAGCGACTGGGGGGAAGAGAGAGAGAGAGCGACTGGGGGGAAGAGAGAGAGCAACTGGGGGGAAGAGAGAGAGAGAGCGACTGGGGGGAAGAGAGAGAGAGAGCGACTGGGGGGAAGAGAGAGAGAGCGACTGGGGGGTTGAGAGAGAGAGCGACTGGGGGGAAGAGAGAGAGAGCTACACTAAATGGGAAAAACATACAATAGAAGCCCTACATGCAGAATTCTGCCGAAGCATCCTTCGCACCCAAAGAAAAACGCCAACAAATGCATGCAGAGCCGAACTAGGCAGATACCCACTGATAATAAACATCCAAAAACGAGCACTAAACTTCCTAAATCACCTCAAATCTAGCTCCCCAGACACCCTTCATTTCAAAGCCTTTCAGACCCAAGAGCTAAACCCAGAAAAGAGTCCCCTGAGTCAGCTGCTACGGAAACTAAGTACTCAGCCGGACCCTGACCAGCCCCAGACCAACACAGCCGTCCAAACACCAATCCGAGTGAACCAAATCATTAAAAAATGCAAAGAAACCTACCTGGAACATTGGAACAAAATAACCGAAAGCCAAAGCAGATTAGAATGTTACCGGGCCCTAAAAAGAGAATATAAACTGGCAGACTACCTCACGACCATCAGAGACACAAAACAGAGACAGACCCTCACCAGGTACAGACTAAGCGACCACCAACTGGAAATTGAAAAAGGCAGATACAAGAAATCCTGGCAGCCTAGAGAGAATAGAATATGCGATCAATGTCTGGCTGGCGAGGTTGAAACAGAAATGCATTTCCTCCTAAAATGCGAAAAATTCAACACATCAAGAAACATATTATTCAACAAGCTAAGCCAAACAACCCCAGATTTCAAGGAATTGGATGATCTGTCAAAATTGAGATTAGTCCTAGGAGAAGGAGACAGACCATACCTTGGGGCCAAATATGTAACAACATGTCACAACCTGAGGACTGTTTAAAATTAAGACTGTTTAAAATTAATATTGAACGTACCAAATGAAGTACAAAGACTGTTTAAAATTAATATTGTTTAAAAGTAATATTGTATGTACCCAACAAATGTCAAATCGATTGACACCTACAGAATGTTGGAAAACTGTACCTTTTTGCTATGTAAGCTTTGGCAATATGGTTCTCTGTAAACTTTCATGCCAATAAAGCATTTTAATTGGAATTGGAAATTGGAATTGGAGAGAGAGCGACTGGGGGGAAGAGAGCGAGAGAGCGAGGGGGGGGGGGGGGGGGCGGGGGGGGGGGGGGGGGGGGGGGGGGGGGGGGGGGGGGGGGGGGGGGGGGGGGGGGGGGGGGGGGACTGGGGGGAAGAGAGAGAGCGAGCGACTGGGGGGAAGAGAGAGAGAGAGCGACTGGGGGGAAGAGAGAGAGCGACTGGGGGGAAGAGAGAGAGAGAGCGACTGGGGGGAAGAGAGAGAGAGAGCAACTGGGGGGTAGAGAGAGAGAGAAACAGAAATGCATTTCCTCCTAAAATGCGAAAAATTCAACACATCAAGAAACATATTATTCAACAAGCTAAGCCAAACAACCCCAGATTTCAAGGAATTGGATGATCTGTCAAAATTGAGATTAGTCCTAGGAGAAGGAGACAGACCATACCTTGGGGCTAAATATGTAACAACATGTCACAACCTGAGGACTGTTTAAAAGTAAGATTGTTTAAAATTAATATTGAACGTACCAAATGAAGTAGAAAGACTGTTTAAAATTAATATTGTTTAAAAGTAATATTGTATATACCCAACAAATGTCAAATCGATTGACACCTACAGAATGTTGGAAAACTGTACCTTTTTGCTATGTAAGCTTTGGCAATATGGTTCTCTGTAAACTTTCATGCCAATAAAGCATTTGAACTGAACTGAACTGAACTGAACTGAGCGACTGGGGGGAAGAGAGAGAGAGAGCGACTGGGGGGTTGAGAGAGAGAGAGCGACTGGGGGGAAGAGAGAGAGAGAGCGACTGGGGGGTTGAGAGAGAGAGCGACTGGGGGGAAGAGAGAGAGAGCGACTGGGGGGAAGAGAGCGAGAGAGCGACTGGGGGGAAGAGAGAGCGACTGGGGGGAAGAGAGAGAGAGTGCGACTGGGGGGGAAGAGAGAGAGAGAGCGACTGGGGGGAAGAGAGAGAGCGACTGGGGGGAAGAGAGAGAGAGAGCGACGGGGGGGAAGAGAGAGAGAGCGACTGGGGGGAAGACAGAGAGAGCGACGGGGGGAAGACAGAGAGATAGCTACTGGGGGGAAGAGAGAGAGAGAGCGACTGGGGGGAAGAGAGAGAGCGCGACTGGGGGGAAGAGAGAGAGAGCGACTGGGGGGAAGAGAGAGAGAGCGACTGGGGGAAGAGAGAGAGAGCGACTGGGGGAAGAGAGAGAGAGAGCGACTGGGGAAAGAGAGAGAGAGCGACGGGGGGGAAGAGAGAGAGAGCGACTGGAGGCAAGAGAGAGAGCGACTGGAGGCAAGAGAGAGAGAGAGCGACTGGGGGGAAGAGAGAGAGAGCGACTGGGGTGAAGAGAGAGAGAGAGCGACTGGGGGGAAGAGAGAGAGAGCGACTGGTGGGAAGAGAGAGTGAGAGAGAGCGACTGGGGGAAGAGAGAGAGAGCGACTGGGGGGAAGAGAGAGAGAGAGCGACTGGGGGGAAGAGAGAGAGCGACTGGGGGGAAGAGAGAGAGAGAGCGACTGGGGGGAAGAGAGAGAGAGCGACTGGGGGAAGAGAGAGAGGGAGCGACTGGGGGAAAGACAGAGAGGGAGCGACTGGGGGGAAGACAGAGAGGGAGCGACTGGGGGGAAGAGAGAGAGGGAGCAACTGGGGGAAAGAGAGAGGGAGCGACTGGGGGGAAGAGAGAGGGAGCGACTGGGGGGAAGAGAGAGAGGGAGCGACTGGGGGAAGAGAGAGAGGGAGCGACTGGGGGGAAGAGAGAGAGAGAGACTGGAGGGAAGAGAGAGAGAGAGCGACGGGGGAAGAGAGAGAGCGAATGGGGGGAAGAGAGAGAGAGAGCGAATGGGGGGAAGAGAGAGAGAGAGCGACTGGGGGGAAGAGAGAGAGAGAGACAGAGAGAGAGAGGCAGAGAGAGAGAGATTGGGAGTGTGAGAGAGAGGAGAGGCGCCGCGCAACCGACCGTTCAAAGCAAAACAGCGGCCGGGGGATCGGAGCCAGAACAGCGCAGGAAAACCCGGGAACAGAGAGAGAGAAACCGGGAAGAGAGAGAGAGAACTCCAAAACAGGGAGAGAGAGAGAGCAGAGCCCGAGCAGCAACCGGAGCACGGAGCCTGAAGCCGGAGAAAGGCCCGAGGAACCGGGCCGAGCGAGGCACCGGAGAGAAGGAGAGCGAGCAGCAACAGGAGTCGACCCAGACCGGGAGGAGCGGCCCGAGCCAGTCAAAGAGGCGACTGGAGAGGTAGGGGTGCCGGATCGGGTCGGGCCTGGAGAGCGAGCAAGCCCGGGGCCTAAAACCCGAGAAACTCCGGGGTCGGAGAAACTCGGACAAACACCGGGCCGGGACAGCACAGCCGAGCCGAGGGGCTGGGGCCAGGGCAGAAGCCCGGAGAGAGCGTTGGGAGCTGAGAGCTGAGAGCGCGAAATTTGAACGAAGGGAAACGGCTGAAAGGAGAAAAGGAGCAAAGAGAGGTAACTGCACCTCGAGAGAGAGAGAGGAGAGGAAACACCAGCTGGAGAGAAAAAGCCGGAGAAATAAGTTTTACCTAACTCTACCTAAGTTTCATTTTAGTTAAAGTTAGTTCGGAAAAAGTTTAATTTTATTTAAATTTAGCTGGAAAAAAGAAAAAAAAAAAAAAAAAAACCTGAAAAAAGAACAACAAACCCGCGAGGAAAAGGAATAGAAACCCGAGAGAAACGATAAACTACCCGAACCAAGAGCCTGTGAGAAAAAGAGAAAGATAAACCTTTAAGAGCAGCTATATCAAAGATGAACCCCTGAAAAACTCCCAATTTTGGACCTAAAAGTGGGCTAAGGTGGAACACGACACAAAAAAGAGAAAAAAAAAAAAAAGTTATCTATCTGAGACAAAAAACAAACGACTACAATGAGCAGGGAAATGATATATCCTGAGCAATGCACAAAAAATAAAGCAAAGGAAAAATACAAGTACACAACACTAAAAAATAACCCAGAAATCCTCTACGTGGACTATACCACACACAAAGGGACTAAGCTGAAGAACAACCTCATATTCTACACCGAATACGTCACCTCCTGGAAGGAGACTTTACAAAAACACTACACATACGTCTCCAGTGAAGGTATTGGCAGTGGAGGCAGACTGAAAATATGTAAAGATGGAAACCTAGATAAAGATGACCCCCTGCTAACCATAAGCTACTACAACAAAAATAGAAAGATCATGATACAGGGGAATGTGGAAAATCTGGACACCTTCGAAAAGGAATTCCCCCAGTTGAAAACTAAGACAGACACAAAGAGGACCAATGGACAGGAAGCAAAAGAGAGTCGAACAGAGGATGAGGAGAGCCAAGTGGAGGAAGAAGAAGAGAGACCAGCAGAGGAAAACACCTCCCTGTACATCTCCACCCCCCCCACACCTCTCAACGAAAACAAAATGATAAAAGAGAATCTGGCCAAACTAGAACTTGATTTCAACGAATACAGAGAAACACTGGCCAAGAATTTGAAGGAGGAACTCAAACAGCTAAAAACGGAACACGAGTCCACCATCCACAAGCTGAGAAAGACCACAGAGGAGCAAAGAAATGAGATCAAAGAACTCCGTACTCAACTAAACAAAATGAAGGAGACCGTAGAAAGGCTCAGCAGGCAACACAAACCTCTTAAGGTCCAAAAACCTGAGGACACAAAAACAACACACACAAGGACACAGAACCCGCCGGATGCCACCCCACACGAAGACACACCGAAAGCCACAAACCCTGCTCCAACCAGCCCTCAGTCGAGTCATGCCCAGACTACTGATACCCAGTCCTCACACACAGGAACACAAAAACCGACAGATACCCCCCCAAACGAGGACACACCGAAAGCCCCAAACCCCGCTCCTGCCACACAACATATCCCAGAAACCCAGCCAACAACCAGCCACCAGGCGAGTCCTACCCAGACTACTGTTACCCAGTCTGAAAAACCAGCCCCTCAGGCGGTCCTGCTGACCGACTCCAACGGAAAGTTTCTGGACCCCCAGAGGCTGTTCCCAGACCATCAAGTCCTGAAAAAATGGTGCAGCAACACAGGCCAAGCAATGAAGATCCTGAACAAAGAATCCCTTGGAAGCCCCAAATGGATTGTGATCCACACAGGCACGAACGACCTACGCACCCTACAGGAAGGCACGGCTTGGGCGGTGAGCAGGATGGCAGAAAAGGCCAGCAGGGAATTCCCCGAGGCGCGGATCGTGATCTCCACACTACTGCCCAGAAAGGACACCCCAGCCTATATAATCCACAACACCAACAGGGAGATCGACACGAGATGTTCTGTCCTCCCCAACGTCTCCCTGGCCCATCATCCAAACATCAACACAAGGGACCTCTATGACGAAATACATCTACTCAAACAGCGGATGTGGGTCTTCGCAAGAAACCTCATAAACACTGCCAAAAGACGCAGCCCTCCCACCCCCCCCTACCATTGGGAGCCCAAACAGGACCACCAATGTCCCCCACCCCCCTTTACAAAACCGACAACAGAACCGTGCTTTTATACCTGACCCAAGACCCCCCTCTAGACCACAGACTGTAGACCAAGAACTGAGAAAGATCATGACGATGCTGAACAGCCTGATAGAAAGCCGGAGAAATTATTAATATTGTTATTTATCATTATCATTATTGTTATCTTATCAGTATTATTACTATTATTAGATAGATATATGTGCATGCCTCATGAAATTTATACTAAATCATCACTTAGCATTATAGAAAATAGTGTTTCCACACTCATCCCACAAAATAGGTCCATTTTATTTCGTTTTATTGAACTATATAAATGCGTTCTTTCCACATAAGCTGCTGGAATATCCAGGGCCTCCGCTCCTCAACTTTTGGGATGAAGAGTACAGACCCTGAATTCCTAAAAGCTATAAAAGACATTGATATAATTGTGTTAACAGAAACATGGTGCCAAAAGGACATGCCGACCCACTGTCCTCCAATGTACCATGAAATCATTGTGCCCTCAGTAAAGAACACTAAAACACGCAAGGGCAGAACCTCCGGGGGAATATTGGTGTGGTATAAGGGAGAACTGGACAAACACATCTCACCGGTAAAACAGGGGAAATCACACGTATGGCTAAAACTAGATAAAAATATAGGAATAGCAAAAAAAGATGTTTACTTATGTGCGATCTACATACCTCCAATAGATTCGCCATATTTCGAAGAGGAGTTATTTGATACTCTCCACATGGAAATCAGCCATTTCCAGGCCCAAGGAAAGGTGATAATATGTGGGGACCTCAATGCAAGGACCGGTTGTGAACCTGACTTCATAGACCCACAGGGAAACAACCATGTGTTTGGCCAGACCCCTTTAGATGTCACACCAGCCATCGCAAATCGGAACAACCTTGATCGTGAAATAAATAAAAGCGGTAGAGAGGTAGTGCAACTCTGCCGAGCCTTAGGCCTGTACATAGTTAATGGTAGGTTCAGAGGGGACTCCCTAGGGAGACTCACATACTCCTCAACTCTTGGGTCTAGTGTGGACTATACAATCACTGACCTGGACCCCTGCGATATCAACGCATTCACTGTCAGGCAGCAATCCCCCCTCTCAGACCATAACCAAATAAATGTGTACCTTAAACTTTCTGCCCAAACTACAGACACAAAAAAGGAACACAGTAAGCTACATAAAATAAACCAGACATACAGATGGGCCCCAGACAGTGGAGATAAATTCATCACAGCACTAAATTCACCTGATCTCACAAGCAAAATTTCAAAATTTAAAGAAAATCTATATGAGATCACCAGAGATGGTGTAAACACGGCCATAGAGGATATAAACATGATCTTCCATGAGGCAGCTGTAAAAGCCGACCTCGTGAAACAGAAGAGGAAGCATCAAAAAAGACAAAATAAAAATATGAAATGGTTTGACCACGATTGCAAAAATGCCAGAAAAGACCTGAGAAAAATATCAAACCAAAAGCATCGGCAACCAAACAATCCGGACCTACGTACTAGATACAATGAAACCCTCAAAAGATATAAACACACCATTAGGAACAAAACACAAAACTATACCCACAAAATACTCGAAGAAATTGAAAACTCCACCAATCCAAAACAATTCTGGGAAATGTGGAATAACCTGAGTACAACACAATTGCAAGCATTACCAATCCAAGATGGCGACATCTGGAGAACACATTTTGAAAACCTCTACAAAGACATCCCAAAAAACAAAACAAACCCAAGTCAACATCAGGTCACAGAAAAACTCCACACATTAGAAGCAACAATTAAAGACAACCAAAACCCTCTAGACTCCCCAATCACATGGAAAGAACTGGCCACAAAAACAAAATCTCTCCACCTAAAGAAAGCCTGTGGCCCAGACAACATCAAAAATGAAATGCTAAAGTTCAGTAATATGGAGATGCAGGGTGCGATACTCAAACTATTCAACATCATATTACGCTCAGGCTGTTTTCCCGATATCTGGTGCCAAGGACTAATCTCCCCCATATATAAAAGTGGAAACAAATCAGACCCAAATAACTACCGCGGCATCTGTGTCAACAGTTGTCTAGGGAAGTTATTCTGCAGTATTCTAAATAGTAGATTACTTGATTTTCTTAACAAACATAATATCCTCAGAAAAAACCAAATAGGCTTTCTTCCAAAACACCGCACCGCCGACCATATCTATACCCTTCACACCCTCATCGAAAAACATAAACACCAAACAAAAAATGGGAAAATATTCGCCTGTTTCATCGACTTCAAGAAAGCCTTTGACTCTATATGGCACGAAGGGCTCTATTATAAACTTCTTCAGTGTGGAATAGGGGGCAAAGTCTATGACCTTATTAAATCAATGTATCTGAAAAACAAATGCGGGGTCAAAATTGGAGACAAACGCACCGATTTCTTCACCCAGAGAAGAGGCGTCCGGCAGGGCTGCAATTTGAGCCCGACCCTGTTCAACATATACATAAATGAATTAGCAGACATGCTGGAGCAAAGCGAGTCACCAGGTCTCCGTCTCCTGGATGGAGAAGTGAAGTCCCTGTTCTATGCGGACGACCTGGTTCTGCTGTCTCCCACAGAACAGGGATTACAGCAACAACTAGACCTACTCGACAAATACTGCCAAAATTGGGCTCTAACAGTAAATCTAAAGAAAACCAACATCATGATTTTTCAGAAAAGACCCAGATGTCAGGAAAACAAATACCAGTTTACCCTCAGTGATACCACTATAGGACACACTATGAGCTACACCTACCTTGGTCTAACTATTACAGCATCAGGGAGCTTCAGCATAGCAGTGAATGCACTAAAAGAAAAAGCCCGAAGAGCCCTATATGCAATAAAAAGAAAATTCTACAACATCCAAATCCCAATCAAAATCTGGCTCAAAATTTTTGACAGCATAATCCTGCCCATTGCACTGTACGGTAGTGAAGTATGGGGCCCGCTAAATCACCAAAGCTACACTAAATGGGAAAAACACACAATAGAAGCCCTACATGCAGAATTCTGCCGAAGCATCCTTCGCACCCAAAGAAAAACGCCAACAAATGCATGCAGAGCCGAACTAGGCAGATACCCACTGATAATAAACATCCAAAAACGAGCACTAAACTTCCTAAATCACCTCAAATCTAGCTCCCCAGACACCCTTCATTTCAAAGCCTTTCAGACCCAAGAGCTAAACCCAGAAAAGAGTCCCCTGAGTCAGCTGCTAATGAAACTAAGTACTCAGCCGGACCCTGACCAGCCCCAGACCAACACAGCCGTCCAAACACCAATCCGAGTGAACCAAATCATTAAAAAATGCAAAGAAACCTACCTGGAACATTGGAACAAAATAACCGAAAGCCAAAGCAGATTAGAATGTTACCGGGCCCTAAAAAGAGAATATAAACTGGCAGACTACCTCACGACCATCAGAGACACAAAACAGAGACAGACCCTCACCAGGTACAGACTAAGCGACCACCAACTGGAAATTGAAAAAGGCAGATACAAGAAATCCTGGCAGCCTAGAGAGAATAGAATATGCGATCAATGTCTGGCTGGCGAGGTTGAAACAGAAATGCATTTCCTCCTAAAATGCGAAAAATTCAACACATCAAGAAACATATTATTCAACAAGCTAAGCCAAACAACCCCAGATTTCAAGGAATTGGATGATCTGTCAAAATTGAGATTAGTCCTAGGAGAAGGAGACAGACCATACCTTGGGGCCAAATATGTAACAACATGTCACAACCTGAGGACTGTTTAAAAGTAAGACTGTTTAAAATTAATATTGAACGTACCAAATGAAGTAGAAAGACTGTTTAAAATTAATATTGTTTAAAAGTAATATTGTATGTACCCAACAAATGTCAAATCGATTGACACCTACAGAATGTTGGAAAACTGTACCTTTTTGCTATGTAAGCTTTGGCAATATGGTTCTCTGTAAACTTTCATGCCAATAAAGCATTTGAATTGAATTGAATTGAATTGACTGGGAGAGAGAGAGAGAGAGACTGGGAGAGAGAGAGAGACTGGGAGAGAGAGAGAGAGAGAGAGAGAGACTGGGAGAGAGAGAGAGCAGAGCCCGAGCAGCAACCGGAGCACGGAGCCTGAAGCCGGAGAAAGGCCCGAGGAACCGGGCCGAGCGAGGCACCGGAGAGAAGGAGAGCGAGCAGCAACAGGAGTCGACCCAGACCGGGAGGAACGGCCCGAGCCAGTCAAAGAGGCGAGTGGAGAGGTAGGGGTGCCGGATCGGGTCGGGCCTGGAGAGCGAGCAAGCCCGGGGCCTGAAATCCGAGAAACTCCGGGGTCGGAGAGACTCGGCCGGGCCGGGACTGCACAGCCGAGCCGAGGGGCTGGGACCAGGGCAGAGGCCCGGAGAGCGAGCAAGCCCGGGGCCTGAAAACCGAGAAACTCCGGGATCGGAGAAACTCGGACAAACACCGGGCCGGGCGGGGACTGCACAGCCGAGCCGAGGGGCTGGGACCAGGGCAGAAGCCCGGAGAGAGAGCAAGCCCGGGGCCCGAAACCCGAGAAACTCCGGGGTCGGAGAAACTCGGACAAACACCGGGCCGGGACGGGACTGCACAGCCGAGCCGAGGGGCTGGGACCAGAGCAGAAACAGCCTGAGACCGACGCGAGGAGAGAGAGGAAAACTCCGGGTCCGGAGGAAAAAAGCTATACCTAGATCTACCTAAATTTAGTTAACCTAGAAAAAGAACAACAAACCCGAAGAAAAAAAAAAAAAAAGAAGAAAAAAAAAAGAAAGAAAAAAAGGAATAGAAACCAGAGAGAAACGATAAACAACCCGAACCAGGAACCTGTGAGAGAGAGAGAGAGAAACTTTTAAGAGCAGCTATATCAAAGATGAACCCCTGAAAAACTCTCAATTTTGGACCTAAAAGTGGGATAAGGTGGAACACGACACAAAAAAGAGAAAAAAAAAGTTATCTACCTGAGACAAAACAAACGACTACAATGAGCAGGGAAATGAAATATCCTGAGCAATGCACAAAAAATAAAGCAAAGGAAAAACACAAGGACATAACACTAAAAAGTAACCCAGAGGTCCTCTACGTTGACTATACCACACACAAAGGGATTAAGACGAAGAACAACCTCATATTCTACACCGACTCCATTCCCTCATGGAAGGAGACTTTACAAAAATACTACGCATACGTCTCCAGCGAAGGTATTGGCAGTGGAGGCAGACTGAAAATATGTAAAGATGGAAATCTAGATAAAGATGACCCCCTGCTAACCATAAGCTACTACAACAAAAAAGGAAAGATCATGATACAGGGGAATGTAGAAAGTCTGGACTCCTTCGAAAAGGAATTCCCCCAGCTGAAAACTAAGGCAGACACAAATAGGACCAATGGACAGGAGGCAAAAGAGAATCGAACAGAGGATGATGAGAGCCAAGCGGAGGAAGAAGAAGAGAGTCCAGCAGAGACACACACCTCCCTGACCATCTCCACCCCCCCCACACCTCTCAACGCAAACAAACTGCTGAAAGAGAGTCTGTCCAAACTAGAACTCGAATTCAACGAATACAGAGAAACACAGACCAAGAACTGGACGGAGGAACTCAAACAGCTGAAAATGGAAAACGAGTCCACCATCCACAATCTGAGAAAGACCGTAGAGGAACAAATAAATAAGATCCAAGAACTCCATACCCAACTAAACAAAATGACGGAGGCCGTAGAAAGGCTCAGCAGGCAACACAAACCTCTTAAGGTCCAAAAAACAACACACACAAGGACACAGAACCCGTCGGATGCCACCCCACACGAGGACACACCGAAAGCCACAAACCCCGCTCCTGCCACACAGCTCACCACAGAAACCCAGCCAACAACCAGCCCTCAGTCGAGTCCTGCCCAGACTACCGCTACCCAGTCCTCACACACAGGGACGCAGAACCCGTCAGATGCCCCCCCACACGAGGACACACCGAAAGCCTCAAACCCCGCTCCTGCCACACAACATATCCCAGAAACCCAGCCAACAACCAGCCATCAGTCGAGTCCTGCCCAGACTACTGCTACCCAGTCTGAAAAACCAGCCCCTCAGGCGGTCCTGCTGACCGACTCCAACGGAAAGTTTCTGGACCCCCAGAGGCTGTTCCCAGGTCATCAAGTCCTGAAAAAATGGTGCAGCAACACAGAACATGCAATGAAGATCCTGAACAAAGAATCCCTTGGAAGCCCCAAATGGCTTGTGATCCACACAGGCACAAACGACCTACGCACCCTACGGGAAGGCACTGCTAGGGCGGTGAGCAGGATGGCGGAAAAGGCCAGCAAGGAATTCCCCGAGGCGCGGATCGTGATCTCCACACTACTGCCCAGAAAGGACACCCCAGCCTATATAATCCACAACACCAACAGGGAGATCGACACGAGATGTTCTGTCTTCCCCAACGTCTACCTGGCCCATCATCCAAACATCAACACAAGGGACCTCTATGACGAAATACATCTACTCAAACAGCGGATGTGGGTCTTTGCAAAAAACCTCATAAACACTGCCAAAAGACGCAGCCCTCCCACCCCCTCTACCATTGGGAGCCGTAACCCAAACAGGACCACCAATGTCCCCCACCCCCCTTTACAAAACCAACAACAGAACCCAAGACCCCCCTCTAGACCACAGACTGTAGACCAAGAACTGAGAAAGATCATGACGATGCTGAACAGCCTGATAGAAAGCCGGAGAAATTATTAATATTGTTATTTATCATTATCATTATTGTTATCTTATCAGTATTATTACTACTATTAGATAGATATATGTGCATGCCTCATGAAATTTATACTAAATCATCATTTAGCATTATAGAAAATAGTGTTTCCACACTCATCCCACAAAATAGGTCCATTTTATTTCGTTTTATTGAACTATATAAATGCGTTCTTTCCACATAAGCTGCTGGAATATCCAGGGCCTCCGCTCCTCAACTTTTGGGATGAAGAGTACAGACCCTGAATTCCTAAAAGCTATAAAAGACATTGATATAATTGTGTTAACAGAAACATGGTGCCAAAAGGACATGCCGACCCACTGTCCCCCAATGTACCATGAAATTATTGTGCCTTCAGTAAAGAACATTAAGACACGCAAGGGCAGAACCTCCGGGGGAATCCTGGTGTGGTATAAAGGAGAACTGAACAAACACATCTCACCGATAAAACAGGGAAAATCACACGTATGGCTAAAATTAGATAAAAATATAGGAATAGAAAAAAACGATGTTTACTTATGTGCGATCTACATACCTCCAATAGAATCGCCATATTTTGAAGAGGAGATATTTGACACTCTCCACATGGAAATCAGCCATTTCCAGGCCCAAGGAAAGGTGCTACTATGTGGGGACCTAAATGCAAGGACAGGATGTGAACCTGACTTCATAGACCCACAGGGCAACAACCATGTGTTTGGCCAGACCCCTCTATATGTCACACCAGCCATCGCAAACCGAAACAACCTCGATTGTGAAATAAATAAAAGCGGTAGGGAGGTAGTGCAACTCTGCCGAGCCTTAGGCCTGTACATAGTTAACGGTAGGTTCAGAGGGGACTCCTTAGGGAGACTCACATATTCCTCAACTCTTGGGTCTAGTGTGGTGGATTATACAATCACTGACCTGGACCCCTGCGATATCAACGCATTCACTGTCAGGCAGCAATCCCCCCTCTCAGACCATAACCAAATAAATGTGTACCTTAAACTTTCTGCCCAAACTACAGACACAAAAAAGGAACCCAGTAAGCTACATAAAATAAACCAGACATACAGATGGGCCCCAGACAGTGGAGATAAATTCATCACAGCACTAAATTCACCTGATCTCACAAGTAAAATTTCAAAATTTAAAGAAAATCTATATGAGATCACCAGAGATGGGGTAAACATGGCCATAGAGGATATAAATATGATCTTTCATGAGGCAGCTGTAAAAGCCGACCTCGTGAAACAGAAGAGGAAGAGTCACAAAAGACAAAATAAAAATAAGAAATGGTTTGACCACGAATGCAAAAATGCCAGAAAAGACCTGAGAAAAATATCAAACCAAAAGCATCGCCAACCAAACAATCCGGACCTACGTACTAGATACAATGAAACCCTCAAAAGATATAAACACACCATTAGGAACAAAACACAAAACTATACCCACAAAATACTAGAAGAAATTGAAAACTCCACCAACCCAAAACAATTCTGGGAAATGTGGAATAACCTGAGTACAACACAATTGCAAGCATTACCAATCCAAGATGGCGACATCTGGAGAACACATTTTGAAAACCTCTACAAAGACATCCCAATAAACGAAACAAACCCAAGTCAACATCAGGTCACAGAAAAACTCCACACATTAGAAGCAACAATCAAAGACAACCAAAACCCTCTAGACTCCCCAATCACATGGAAAGAAATGGCCACAAAAACAAAATCTCTCCACCTAAAGAAAGCCTGTGGCCCAGACAACATCAAAAATGAAATGCTCAAGTTCAGCAATATGGAGATGCAGGGTGCGGTACTCAAATTATTCAACATCATATTACGTTCAGGCTGTTTTCCCGATATCTGGTGCCAAGGACTAATCTCCCCCATATATAAAAGCGGAAACAAATCAGACCCAAATAACTACCGCGGCATCTGTGTCAACAGTTGTCTAGGGAAGTTATTCTGCAGTATTCTAAATAGTAGATTACTTGATTTTCTTAACAAACATAATATCCTCAGAAAAAACCAAATAGGCTTTCTTCCAAAACACCGCACCGCCGACCATATCTATACCCTTCACACCCTCATTGAAAAACATATACACCAAACAAAAAATGGGAAAATATTCGCCTGTTTCATCGACTTCAAGAAAGCCTTTGACTCTATATGGCACGAAGGGCTCTATTACAAACTTCTTCAATGTGGAATAGGGGGCAAAGTCTATGACCTTATTAAATCAATGTATCTGAAAAACAAATGCGGGGTCAAAATTGGAGACAAACGCACCGATTTCTTCACCCAGAGAAGAGGCGTCCGGCAGGGCTGCAATTTGAGCCCGACCCTGTTCAACATATACATAAATGAATTAGCAGACATGCTGGAGCAAAGCGAGTCACCAGGTCTCCGTCTCCTAGATGGAGAAGTGAAATCCCTGTTCTATGCGGACGACCTGGTTCTGCTGTCTCCCACAGAACAGGGATTACAGCAACAACTAGACCTACTCGACAAATACTGCCAAAATTGGGCTCTAACAGTAAATCTAAAGAAAACCAACATCATGATTTTTCAAAAAAGGCCCAGATGTCAGGAAAACAAATACCAGTTTACCCTCAGTGATATCACTATAGGACACACTATGAGCTACACCTACCTTGGTCTAACTATTACAGCATCAGGGAGCTTCAGCATAGCAGTGAATGCACTAAAAGAAAAAGCCCGAAGAGCCCTATATGCAATAAAAAGAAAATTCTACAACATCCAAATCCCAATCAAAATCTGGCTCAAAATATTTGACAGCATAATCCTGCCCATTGCACTGTACGGTAGTGAAGTATGGGGCCCGCTAAATCACCAAAGCTACACTAAATGGGAAAAACATACAATAGAAGCCCTACATGCAGAATTCTGCCGAAGCATCCTTCGCACCCAAAGGAAAACGCCAACAAATGCATGCAGAGCCGAACTAGGCAGATACCCACTGATAATAAACATCCAAAAACGAGCACTAAACTTCCTAAATCACCTCAAATCTAGCTCCCCAGACACCCTTCATTTCAAAGCCTTTCAGACCCAAGAGCTAAACCCAGAAAAGAGTCCCCTGAGTCAGCTGCTACGGAAACTAAGTACTCAGCCGGACCCTGACCAGCCCCAGACCAACACAGCCGCCCAAACACCAATCCGAGTGAACCAAATCATTAAAAAATGCAAAGAAACCTACCTGGAACATTGGAACAAAATAACCGAAAGCCAAAGCAGATTAGAATGTTACCGGGCCCTAAAAAGAGAATATAAACTGGCAGACTACCTCACGACCATCAGAGACACAAAACAGAGACAGACCCTCACCAGGTACAGACTAAGCGACCACCAACTGGAAATTGAAAAAGGCAGATACAAGAAATCCTGGCAGCCTAGAGAGAATAGAATATGCGATCAATGTCTGGCTGGCGAGGCTGAAACAGAAATGCATTTCCTCCTAAAATGCGAAAAATTCAACACATCAAGAAACATATTATTCAACAAGCTAAGCCAAACAACCCCAGATTTCAAGGAATTGGATGATCTGTCAAAATTGAGATTAGTCCTAGGAGAAGGAGACAGACCATACCTTGGGGCCAAATATGTAACAACATGTCACAACCTGAGGACTGTTTAAAATTAAGACTGTTTAAAATTAATATTGAACGTACCAAATGAAGTACAAAGACTGTTTAAAATTAATATTGTTTAAAAGTAATATTGTATGTACCCAACAAATGTCAAATCGATTGACACCTACAGAATGTTGGAAAACTGTACCTTTTTGCTATGTAAGCTTTGGCAATATGGTTCTCTGTAAACTTTCATGCCAATAAAGCATTTTAATTGGAATAATTGGAGAGAGACTGGGAGAGAGAGAGAGACTGGGAGAGAGAGAGAGAGAGACTGGGAGAGAGAGAGAGAGAGAGAGACTGGGAGAGAGAGAGAGAGAGACTGGGAGAGAGAGAGAGACTGGGAGAGAGAGAGAGAGAGAGACTGGGAGAGAGAGAGAGAGAGAGAGACTGAGAGAGAGAGAGAG
The DNA here is from genome assembly GCF_052327205.1 of Somniosus microcephalus. Lineage (NCBI taxonomy): Eukaryota > Metazoa > Chordata > Chondrichthyes > Squaliformes > Somniosidae > Somniosus > Somniosus microcephalus. The sequence continues at coordinate 164,740,159 of NC_140989.1, read as the reverse complement.
AGACTGGGAGAGAGAGAGACTAGGAGAGAGAGAGACTGGGAGAGAGAGAGACTGGGAGAGAGAGAGACTGGGAGAGAGAGAGACTGGGAGAGAGAGAGACTGGGAGAGAGAGAGACTGGGAGAGAGAGAGACTGGGAGAGAGAGAGACTGGGAGAGAGAGAGACTGGGAGAGAGAGAGACTGGGAGAGAGAGAGACTGGGAGAGAGAGACTGGGAGAGAGAGAGACTGGGAGAGAGAGAGACTGGGAGAGAGAGAGAGAGAGAGACTGGGAGAGAGAGACTGGGAGAGAGAGAGAGAGAGAGAGACTGGGAGAGAGAGAGAGAGACTGGGAGAGAGAGAGAGACTGGGAGAGAGAGAGAGACTGGGAGAGAGAGAGAGACTGGGAGAGAGAGAGACTGGGAGAGAGAGAGACTGGGAGAGAGAGAGACTGGGAGAGAGAGAGACTGGGAGAGAGAGAGAGAGAGAGACTGGGAGGGAGAGAGAGAGACTGGGAGGGAGAGAGAGAGACTGGGAGGGAGAGAGAGAGACTGGGGGGAGAGAGAGAGACTGGGGGGAGAGAGAGAGACTGGGGGGAGAGAGAGAGACTGGGGGGAGAGAGAGAGACTGGGGGGAGAGAGAGAGACTGGGGGGAGAGAGAGAGACTGGGGGGAGAGAGAGAGACTGGGGGGAGAGAGAGAGACTGGGGGGAGAGAGAGAGACTGGGGGGAGAGAGAGAGACTGGGGGGAGAGAGAGAGACTGGGGGGAGAGAGAGAGACTGGGGGGAGAGAGAGAGACTGGGGGGAGAGAGAGAGACTGGGGGGAGAGAGAGAGACTGGGGGGAGAGAGAGAGACTGGGGGGAGAGAGAGAGACTGGGGGGAGAGAGAGAGACTGGGGGGAGAGAGAGAGACTGGGGGGAGAGAGAGAGACTGGGGGGAGAGAGAGAGACTGGGGGGAGAGAGAGAGACTGGGGGGAGAGAGAGAGAGACTGGGGGGAGAGAGAGAGAGACTGGGGGGAGAGAGAGAGAGACTGGGGGGAGAGAGAGAGAGACTGGGGGGAGAGAGAGAGACTGGGGGGAGAGAGAGAGACTGGGGGGAGAGAGAGAGACTGGGGGGAGAGAGAGAGACTGGGGGGAGAGAGAGAGACTGGGGGGAGAGAGAGAGACTGGGGGGAGAGAGAGACAGGGCCTCCGCTCCTCAACTTTTGGGATGAAGAGTACAGACCCTGAATTCCTAACAGCTATAAAAGACATTGATATAATTGTGTTAACAGAAACATGGTGCCAAAAGGACGTGCCGACCCACTGTCCTCCAATGTACCATGAAATCATTGTGCCCTCAGTGAAGAACACTAAAACACGCAAGGGCAGAACCTCCGGGGGAATATTGGTGTGGTATAAGGGAGAACTGGACAAACACATCTCACCGGTAAAACAGGGGAAATCACACGTATGGCTAAAACTAGATAAAAATATAGGAATAGCAAAAAAAGATGTTTACTTATGTGCGATCTACATACCTCCAATAGAATCGCCATATTTCGAAGAGGAGTTATTTGATACTCTCCACATGGAAATCAGCCATTTCCAGGCCCAAGGAAAGGTGATAATATGTGGGGACCTAAATGCAAGGACCGGTTGTGAACCTGACTTCATAGACCCACAGGGAAACAACCATGTGTTTGGCCAGACCCCTTTAGATGTCACACCAGCCATCGCAAATCGGAACAACCTTGATCGTGAAATAAATAAAAGCGGTAGGGAGGTAGTGCAACTCTGCCGAGCCTTAGGCCTGTACATAGTTAACGGTAGGTTCAGAGGGGACTCCCTAGGGAGACTCACATACTCCTCAACTCTTGGGTCTAGTGTGGTGGACTATACAATCACTGACCTGGACCCCTGCGATATCAACTCATTCACTGTCAGGCAGCAATCCCCCCTCTCAGACCATAACCAAATAAATATGTACCTTAAACTTTCTGCCCAAACTACAGACACAAAAAAGGAACCCAGTAAGCTCCATAAAATAAAACAGACATACAGATGGGCCCCAGACAGTGGAGAAAAATTCATCACAGCACTAAAGTCACCTGATCTCACAAGTAAAATATCAAAATTTAAAGAAAACCCATACGAGATCACCAGAGATGGTGTAAACATGGCCATAGAGGATATAAATATGATCTTCCATGAGGCAGCTGTAAAAGCCGACCTTGTGAAACAGAAGAGGAAGCGTCACAAAAGACAAAATAAAAATAAGAAATGGTTTGACCACGAATGCAAAAATACCAGAAAAGACCTGAGAAAAATATCAAACCAAAAGCATCGCCAACCAAACAATCCGGACCTACGTACTAGATACAATGAAACCCTCAAAAGATATAAACACACCATTAGGAACAAAACACAAAACTATACCCACAAAATACTCGAAGAAATTGAAAACTCCACCAATCCAAAACAATTCTGGGAAATGTGGAATAACCTGAGTACAACACAATTGCAAGCATTACCAATCCAAGATGGCGACATCTGGAGAACACATTTTGAAAACCTCTACAAAGACATCCCAATAAACGAAACAAACCCAAGTCAACATCAGGTCACAGAAAAACTCCACACATTAGAAGCAACAATTAAAGACAACCAAAACCCTCTAGACTCCCCAATCACATGGAAAGAACTGGCCACAAAAACAAAATCTCTCCACCTAAAGAAAGCCTGTGGCCCAGAAATCAAAAATGAAATGCTCAAGTTCAGCAATATGGAGATGCAGGGTGCGATACTCAAACTATTCAACATCATATTACGCTCAGGCTGTTTTCCCGATATCTGGTGCCAAGGACTAATCTCCCCCATATATAAAAGTGGAAACAAATCAGACCCAAATAACTACCGCGGCATCTGTGTCAACAGTTGTCTAGGGAAGTTATTCTGCAGTATTCTAAATAGTAGATTACTTGATTTTCTTAACAAACATAATATCCTCAGAAAAAACCAAATAGGCTTTCTTCCAAAACACCGCACCGCCGACCATATCTATACCCTTCACACCCTCATTGAAAAACATATACACCAAACAAAAAATGGGAAAATATTCGCCTGTTTCATCGACTTCAAGAAAGCCTTTGACTCTATATGGCACGAAGGGCTCTATTATAAACTTCTTCAGTGTGGAATAGGGGGCAAAGTCTATGACCTTATTAAATCAATGTATCTGAAAAACAAATGCGGGGTCAAAATTGGAGACAAACGCACCGATTTCTTCACCCAGAGAAGAGGCGTCCGGCAGGGCTGCAATTTGAGCCCGACCCTGTTCAACATATACATAAATGAATTAGCAGACATGCTGGAGCAAAGCGAGTCACCAGGTCTCCGTCTCCTGGATGGAGAAGTGAAATCCCTGTTCTATGCGGACGACCTGGTTCTGCTGTCTCCCACAGAACAGGGATTACAGCAACAACTAGACCTACTCGACAAATACTGCCAAAATTGGGCTCTAACAGTAAATCTAAAGAAAACCAACATCATGATTTTTCAAAAAAGACCCAGATGTCAGGAAAACAAATACCAGTTTACCCTCAGTGATAACACTATAGGACACACTATGAGCTACACCTACCTTGGTCTAACTATTACAGCATCAGGGAGCTTCAGCATAGCAGTGAATGCACTAAAAGAAAAAGCCCGAAGAGCCCTATATGCAATAAAAAGAAAATTCTACAACATCCAAATCCCAATCAAAATCTGGCTCAAAATATTTGACAGCATAATCCTGCCCATTGCACTGTACGGTAGTGAAGTATGGGGCCCGCTAAATCACCAAAGCTACACTAAATGGGAAAAACACACAATAGAAGCCCTACATGCAGAATTCTGCCGAAGCATCCTTCGCACCCAAAGAAAAACGCCAACAAATGCATGCAGAGCCGAACGAGGCAGATACCCACTGATAATAAACATCCAAAAACGAGCACTAAACTTCCTAAATCACCTCAAATCTAGCTCCCCAGACACCCTTCATTTCAAAGCCTTTCAGACCCAAGAGCTAAACCCAGAAAAGAGTCCCCTGAGTCAGCTGCTACTGAAACTAAGTACTCAGCCGGACCCTGACCAGCCCCAGACCAACACAGCCGTCCAAACACCAATCCGAGTGAACCAAATCATTAAAAAATGCAAAGAAACCTACCTGGAACATTGGAACAAAATAACCGAAAGCCAAAGCAGATTAGAATGTTACCGGGCCCTAAAAAGAGAATATAAACTGGCAGACTACCTCACGACCAGAGACACAAAACAGAGACAGACCCTCACCAGGTACAGACTAAGCGACCACCAACTGGAAATTGAAAAAGGCAGATACAAGAAATCCTGGCAGCCTAGAGAGAATAGAATATGCGATCAATGTCTGGCTGGCGAGGTTGAAACAGAAATGCATTTCCTCCTAAAATGCGAAAAATTCAACACATCAAGAAACATATTATTCAACAAGCTAAGCCAAACAACCCCAGATTTCAAGGAATTGGATGATCTGTCAAAATTGAGATTAGTCCTAGGAGAAGGAGACAGACCATACCTTGGGGCCAAATATGTAACAACATGTCACAACCTGAGGACTGTTTAAAAGTAAGACTGTTTAAAATTAATATTGAACGTACCAAATGAAGTAGAAAGACTGTTTAAAATTAATATTGTTTAAAAGTAATATTGTATGTACCCAACAAATGTCAAATCGATTGACACCTACAGAATGTTGGAAAACTGTACCTTTTTGCTATGTAAGCTTTGGCAATATGGTTCTCTGTAAACTTTCATGCCAATAAAGCATTTGAATTGAATTGAATTGAATTGACTGGAGAGAGAGAGAGAGAGACTGGGAGAGAGAGAGAGACTGGGAGAGAGAGAGAGAGAGAGAGAGACTGGGAGAGAGAGAGAGACTGGGAGAGAGAGAGAGACTGGGAGAGAGAGAGAGACTGGGAGAGAGAGAGAGACTGGGAGAGAGAGACTGGGAGAGAGAGAGAGAGAGAGAGAGACTGGGAGAGGGAGAGAGAGAGACTGGGAGAGAGAGAGACTGGGAGAGAGAGAGACTGGGAGAGAGAGAGACTGGGAGAGAGAGAGACTGGGAGAGAGAGAGACTGGGAGAGAGAGAGAGAGAGAGACTGGGAGAGAGAGAGAGAGAGACTGGGAGAGAGAGAGAGAGACTGGGAGAGAGAGAGAGAGAGAGACTGGGAGAGAGAGACTGGGAGAGAGAGAGACTGGGAGAGAGAGAGACTGGGAGAGAGAGAGAGACTGGGAGAGAGAGAGAGAGACTGGGAGAGAGAGAGAGAGAGAGAGACTGGGAGGGAGAGAGAGAGACTGGGGGGAGAGAGAGAGACTGGGGGGAGAGAGAGAGACTGGGGGGAGAGAGAGAGACTGGGGGGAGAGAGAGAGACTGGGGGGAGAGAGAGAGACTGGGGGGAGAGAGAGAGACTGGGGGGAGAGAGAGAGACTGGGGGGAGAGAGAGAGACTGGGGGGAGAGAGAGAGACTGGGGGGAGAGAGAGAGACTGGGGGGAGAGAGAGAGACTGGGGGGAGAGAGAGAGACTGGGGGGAGAGAGAGAGACTGGGGGGAGAGAGAGAGACTGGGGGGAGAGAGAGAGACTGGGGGGAGAGAGAGAGACTGGGGGGAGAGAGAGAGACTGGGGGGAGAGAGAGAGACTGGGGGAGAGAGAGAGACGGGGGGAGAGAGAGAGACTGGGGGGAGAGAGAGAGACTGGGGGGAGAGAGAGAGACTGGGGGGAGAGAGAGAGACTGGGGGGAGAGAGAGAGACTGGGGGGAGAGAGAGACTGGGGGGAGAGAGAGACTGGGGGGAGAGAGAGACTGGGGGGAGAGAGAGACTGGGGGGAGAGAGAGAGAGACTGGGGGGAGAGAGAGAGAGACTGGGGGGAGAGAGAGAGAGACTGGGGGGAGAGAGAGAGAGACTGGGGGGGAGAGAGAGAGAGACTGGGGGGGAGAGAGAGAGAGACTGGGGGGAGAGAGAGAGAGACTGGGGGGAGAGAGAGAGAGACTGGGGGGAGAGAGAGAGAGACTGGGGGGAGAGAGAGAGAGACTGGGGGGAGAGAGAGAGAGACTGGGGGGAGAGAGAGAGAGACTGGGGGGAGAGAGAGAGAGACTGGGGGGAGAGAGAGAGACTGGGGGGAGAGAGAGAGACTGGGGGGAGAGAGAGAGACTGGGGGGAGAGAGAGAGAGACTGGGGGGAGAGAGAGAGAGACTGGGGGGAGAGAGAGAGAGACTGGGGGGAGAGAGAGAGAGACTGGGGGGAGAGAGAGAGACTGGGGGGAGAGAGAGAGACTGGGGGGAGAGAGAGAGACTGGGGGGAGAGAGAGAGACTGGGGGGAGAGAGAGAGACTGGGGAGAGAGAGACTGGGGGGAGAGAGAGAGACTGGGGGGAGAGAGAGAGACTGGGGGGAGAGAGAGAGAGACTGGGGGGAGAGAGAGAGACTGGGGGGAGAGAGAGACAGGGCCTCCGCTCCTCAACTTTTGGGATGAAGAGTACAGACCCTGAATTCCTAAAAGCTATAAAAGACATTGATATAATTGTGTTAACAGAAACATGGTGCCAAAAGGACGTGCCGACCCACTGTCCTCCAATGTACCATGAAATCATTGTGCCCTCAGTAAAGAACACTAAAACACGCAAGGGCAGAACCTCCGGGGGAATATTGGTGTGGTATAAGGGAGAACTGGACAAACACATCTCACCGGTAAAACAGGGGAAATCACACGTATGGCTAAAACTAGATAAAAATATAGGAATAGCAAAAAAAGATGTTTACTTATGTGCGATCTACATACCTCCAATAGAATCGCCATATTTCGAAGAGGAGTTATTTGATACTCTCCACATGGAAATCAGCCATTTCCAGGCCCAAGGAAAGGTGATAATATGTGGGGACCTAAATGCAAGGACCGGTTGTGAACCTGACTTCATAGACCCACAGGGAAACAACCATGTGTTTGGCCAGACCCCTTTAGATGTCACACCAGCCATCGCAAATCGGAACAACCTTGATCGTGAAATAAATAAAAGCGGTAGGGAGGTAGTGCAACTCTGCCGAGCCTTAGGCCTGTACATAGTTAACGGTAGGTTCAGAGGGGACTCCCTAGGGAGACTCACATACTCCTCAACTCTTGGGTCTAGTGTGGTGGACTATACAATCACTGACCTGGACCCCTGCGATATCAACTCATTCACTGTCAGGCAGCAATCCCCCCTCTCAGACCATAACCAAATAAATATGTACCTTAAACTTTCTGCCCAAACTACAGACACAAAAAAGGAACCCAGTAAGCTCCATAAAATAAAACAGACATACAGATGGGCCCCAGACAGTGGAGAAAAATTCATCACAGCACTAAAGTCACCTGATCTCACAAGTAAAATATCAAAATTTAAAGAAAACCCATACGAGATCACCAGAGATGGTGTAAACATGGCCATAGAGGATATAAATATGATCTTCCATGAGGCAGCTGTAAAAGCCGACCTTGTGAAACAGAAGAGGAAGCGTCACAAAAGACAAAATAAAAATAAGAAATGGTTTGACCACGAATGCAAAAATACCAGAAAAGACCTGAGAAAAATATCAAACCAAAAGCATCGCCAACCAAACAATCCGGACCTACGTACTAGATACAATGAAACCCTCAAAAGATATAAACACACCATTAGGAACAAAACACAAAACTATACCCACAAAATACTCGAAGAAATTGAAAACTCCACCAATCCAAAACAATTCTGGGAAATGTGGAATAACCTGAGTACAACACAATTGCAAGCATTACCAATCCAAGATGGCGACATCTGGAGAACACATTTTGAAAACCTCTACAAAGACATCCCAATAAACGAAACAAACCCAAGTCAACATCAGGTCACAGAAAAACTCCACACATTAGAAGCAACAATTAAAGACAACCAAAACCCTCTAGACTCCCCAATCACATGGAAAGAACTGGCCACAAAAACAAAATCTCTCCACCTAAAGAAAGCCTGTGGCCCAGAAATCAAAAATGAAATGCTCAAGTTCAGCAATATGGAGATGCAGGGTGCGATACTCAAACTATTCAACATCATATTACGCTCAGGCTGTTTTCCCGATATCTGGTGCCAAGGACTAATCTCCCCCATATATAAAAGTGGAAACAAATCAGACCCAAATAACTACCGCGGCATCTGTGTCAACAGTTGTCTAGGGAAGTTATTCTGCAGTATTCTAAATAGTAGATTACTTGATTTTCTTAACAAACATAATATCCTCAGAAAAAACCAAATAGGCTTTCTTCCAAAACACCGCACCGCCGACCATATCTATACCCTTCACACCCTCATTGAAAAACATATACACCAAACAAAAAATGGGAAAATATTCGCCTGTTTCATCGACTTCAAGAAAGCCTTTGACTCTATATGGCACGAAGGGCTCTATTATAAACTTCTTCAGTGTGGAATAGGGGGCAAAGTCTATGACCTTATTAAATCAATGTATCTGAAAAACAAATGCGGGGTCAAAATTGGAGACAAACGCACCGATTTCTTCACCCAGAGAAGAGGCGTCCGGCAGGGCTGCAATTTGAGCCCGACCCTGTTCAACATATACATAAATGAATTAGCAGACATGCTGGAGCAAAGCGAGTCACCAGGTCTCCGTCTCCTGGATGGAGAAGTGAAATCCCTGTTCTATGCGGACGACCTGGTTCTGCTGTCTCCCACAGAACAGGGATTACAGCAACAACTAGACCTACTCGACAAATACTGCCAAAATTGGGCTCTAACAGTAAATCTAAAGAAAACCAACATCATGATTTTTCAAAAAAGACCCAGATGTCAGGAAAACAAATACCAGTTTACCCTCAGTGATAACACTATAGGACACACTATGAGCTACACCTACCTTGGTCTAACTATTACAGCATCAGGGAGCTTCAGCATAGCAGTGAATGCACTAAAAGAAAAAGCCCGAAGAGCCCTATATGCAATAAAAAGAAAATTCTACAACATCCAAATCCCAATCAAAATCTGGCTCAAAATATTTGACAGCATAATCCTGCCCATTGCACTGTACGGTAGTGAAGTATGGGGCCCGCTAAATCACCAAAGCTACACTAAATGGGAAAAACACACAATAGAAGCCCTACATGCAGAATTCTGCCGAAGCATCCTTCGCACCCAAAGAAAAACGCCAACAAATGCATGCAGAGCCGAACGAGGCAGATACCCACTGATAATAAACATCCAAAAACGAGCACTAAACTTCCTAAATCACCTCAAATCTAGCTCCCCAGACACCCTTCATTTCAAAGCCTTTCAGACCCAAGAGCTAAACCCAGAAAAGAGTCCCCTGAGTCAGCTGCTACTGAAACTAAGTACTCAGCCGGACCCTGACCAGCCCCAGACCAACACAGCCGTCCAAACACCAATCCGAGTGAACCAAATCATTAAAAAATGCAAAGAAACCTACCTGGAACATTGGAACAAAATAACCGAAAGCCAAAGCAGATTAGAATGTTACCGGGCCCTAAAAAGAGAATATAAACTGGCAGACTACCTCACGACCAGAGACACAAAACAGAGACAGACCCTCACCAGGTACAGACTAAGCGACCACCAACTGGAAATTGAAAAAGGCAGATACAAGAAATCCTGGCAGCCTAGAGAGAATAGAATATGCGATCAATGTCTGGCTGGCGAGGTTGAAACAGAAATGCATTTCCTCCTAAAATGCGAAAAATTCAACACATCAAGAAACATATTATTCAACAAGCTAAGCCAAACAACCCCAGATTTCAAGGAATTGGATGATCTGTCAAAATTGAGATTAGTCCTAGGAGAAGGAGACAGACCATACCTTGGGGCCAAATATGTAACAACATGTCACAACCTGAGGACTGTTTAAAAGTAAGACTGTTTAAAATTAATATTGAACGTACCAAATGAAGTAGAAAGACTGTTTAAAATTAATATTGTTTAAAAGTAATATTGTATGTACCCAACAAATGTCAAATCGATTGACACCTACAGAATGTTGGAAAACTGTACCTTTTTGCTATGTAAGCTTTGGCAATATGGTTCTCTGTAAACTTTCATGCCAATAAAGCATTTGAATTGAATTGAATTGAATTGACTGGGAGAGAGAGAGAGAGAGACTGGGAGAGAGAGAGAGACTGGGAGAGAGAGAGAGAGAGAGAGAGACTGGGAGAGAGAGACTGGGAGAGAGAGAGAGAGAGAGAGACTGGGAGAGGGAGAGAGAGAGACTGGGAGAGAGAGAGACTGGGAGAGAGACTGGGAGAGAGACTGGGAGAGAAAGAGAGAGAGACTGGGAGAGAGAGAGAGAGAGACTGGGAGAGAGAGAGAGAGACTGGGAGAGAGAGAGAGAGAGAGAGAGAGAGACTGGGAGAGAGAGAGAGAGACTGGGAGAGAGAGAGAGAGAGAGACTGGGAGGGAGAGAGAGAGACTGGGGGGAGAGAGAGAGACTGGGGGGAGAGAGAGAGACTGGGGGGAGAGAGAGAGACTGGGGGGAGAGAGAGAGACTGGGGGGAGAGAGAGAGACTGGGGGGAGAGAGAGAGACTGGGGGGAGAGAGAGAGACTGGGGGGAGAGAGAGAGACTGGGGGGAGAGAGAGAGACTGGGGGGAGAGAGAGAGACTGGGGGGAGAGAGAGAGACTGGGGGGAGAGAGAGAGACTGGGGGGAGAGAGAGAGACTGGGGGGAGAGAGAGAGACTGGGGGGAGAGAGAGAGACTGGGGGAGAGAGAGAGACTGGGGGGAGAGAGAGAGACTGGGGGGAGAGAGAGAGACTGGGGGGAGAGAGAGAGACTGGGGGGAGAGAGAGAGACTGGGGGGAGAGAGAGAGACTGGGGGAGAGAGAGAGACTGGGGGAGAGAGAGAGACTGGGGGGAGAGAGAGAGACTGGGGGGGAGAGAGAGAGACTGGGGGGGAGAGAGAGAGAGACTGGGGGGAGAGAGAGAGAGACTGGGGGGAGAGAGAGAGAGACTGGGAGAGGGAGAGAGAGAGACTGGGAGAGAGAGAGACTGGGAGAGAGAGAGACTGGGAGAGAGAGAGACTGGGAGAGAGACTGGGAGAGAGAGAGAGAGAGAGACTGGGGAGAGAGAGAGAGAGAGACTGGGAGAGAGAGAGAGAGACTGGGAGAGAGAGAGAGAGAGAGACTGGGAGAGAGAGACTGGGAGAGAGAGAGACTGGGAGAGAGAGAGAGACTGGGGAGAGAGAGAGAGAGACTGGGAGAGAGAGAGAGAGAGAGACTGGGAGGGAGAGAGAGAGACTGGGGGGAGAGAGAGAGACTGGGGGGAGAGAGAGAGACTGGGGGGAGAGAGAGAGACTGGGGGGAGAGAGAGAGACTGGGGGGAGAGAGAGAGACTGGGGGGAGAGAGAGAGACTGGGGGGAGAGAGAGAGACTGGGGGGAGAGAGAGAGACTGGGGGGAGAGAGAGAGACTGGGGGGAGAGAGAGAGACTGGGGGGAGAGAGAGAGACGGGGGGAGAGAGAGAGACGGGGGGAGAGAGAGAGACTGGGGGGAGAGAGAGAGACTGGGGGGAGAGAGAGAGACTGGGGGGAGAGAGAGAGACTGGGGGGGAGAGAGAGAGACTGGGGGGAGAGAGAGAGACTGGGGGGAGAGAGAGAGACTGGGGGAGAGAGAGAGACGGGGGGAGAGAGAGAGACTGGGGGGAGAGAGAGAGACTGGGGGGAGAGAGAGAGACTGGGGGGAGAGAGAGAGAGACTGGGGGGAGAGAGAGAGAGACTGGGGGGGAGAGAGAGAGAGACTGGGGGGGAGAGAGAGAGAGACTGGGGGGAGAGAGAGAGAGACTGGGGGGAGAGAGAGAGAGACTGGGGGGAGAGAGAGAGAGACTGGGGGGAGAGAGAGAGAGACTGGGGGGAGAGAGAGAGAGACTGGGGGGAGAGAGAGAGAGACTGGGGGGAGAGAGAGAGAGACTGGGGGGAGAGAGAGAGAGACTGGGGGGAGAGAGAGAGACTGGGGGGAGAGAGAGAGAGACTGGGGGGAGAGAGAGAGAGACTGGGGGGAGAGAGAGAGAGACTGGGGGGAGAGAGAGAGAGACTGGGGGGAGAGAGAGAGAGACTGGGGGGAGAGAGAGAGAGACTGGGGGGAGAGAGAGAGAGACTGGGGGGAGAGAGAGAGACTGGGGGGAGAGAGAGAGACTGGGGGGAGAGAGAGAGACTGGGGAGAGAGAGACTGGGGGGAGAGAGAGAGACTGGGGGGAGAGAGAGAGACTGGGGGGAGAGAGAGAGAGACTGGGGGGAGAGAGAGAGACTGGGGGGAGAGAGAGACAGGGCCTCCGCTCCTCAACTTTTGGGATGAAGAGTACAGACCCTGAATTCCTAAAAGCTATAAAAGACATTGATATAATTGTGTTAACAGAAACATGGTGCCAAAAGGACGTGCCGACCCACTGTCCTCCAATGTACCATGAAATCATTGTGCCCTCAGTAAAGAACACTAAAACACGCAAGGGCAGAACCTCCGGGGGAATATTGGTGTGGTATAAGGGAGAACTGGACAAACACATCTCACCGGTAAAACAGGGGAAATCACACGTATGGCTAAAACTAGATAAAAATATAGGAATAGCAAAAAAAGATGTTTACTTATGTGCGATCTACATACCTCCAATAGAATCGCCATATTTCGAAGAGGAGTTATTTGATACTCTCCACATGGAAATCAGCCATTTCCAGGCCCAAGGAAAGGTGATAATATGTGGGGACCTAAATGCAAGGACCGGTTGTGAACCTGACTTCATAGACCCACAGGGAAACAACCATGTGTTTGGCCAGACCCCTTTAGATGTCACACCAGCCATCGCAAATCGGAACAACCTTGATCGTGAAATAAATAAAAGCGGTAGGGAGGTAGTGCAACTCTGCCGAGCCTTAGGCCTGTACATAGTTAACGGTAGGTTCAGAGGGGACTCCCTAGGGAGACTCACATACTCCTCAACTCTTGGGTCTAGTGTGGTGGACTATACAATCACTGACCTGGACCCCTGCGATATCAACTCATTCACTGTCAGGCAGCAATCCCCCCTCTCAGACCATAACCAAATAAATATGTACCTTAAACTTTCTGCCCAAACTACAGACACAAAAAAGGAACCCAGTAAGCTCCATAAAATAAAACAGACATACAGATGGGCCCCAGACAGTGGAGAAAAATTCATCACAGCACTAAAGTCACCTGATCTCACAAGTAAAATATCAAAATTTAAAGAAAACCCATACGAGATCACCAGAGATGGTGTAAACATGGCCATAGAGGATATAAATATGATCTTCCATGAGGCAGCTGTAAAAGCCGACCTTGTGAAACAGAAGAGGAAGCGTCACAAAAGACAAAATAAAAATAAGAAATGGTTTGACCACGAATGCAAAAATACCAGAAAAGACCTGAGAAAAATATCAAACCAAAAGCATCGCCAACCAAACAATCCGGACCTACGTACTAGATACAATGAAACCCTCAAAAGATATAAACACACCATTAGGAACAAAACACAAAACTATACCCACAAAATACTCGAAGAAATTGAAAACTCCACCAATCCAAAACAATTCTGGGAAATGTGGAATAACCTGAGTACAACACAATTGCAAGCATTACCAATCCAAGATGGCGACATCTGGAGAACACATTTTGAAAACCTCTACAAAGACATCCCAATAAACGAAACAAACCCAAGTCAACATCAGGTCACAGAAAAACTCCACACATTAGAAGCAACAATTAAAGACAACCAAAACCCTCTAGACTCCCCAATCACATGGAAAGAACTGGCCACAAAAACAAAATCTCTCCACCTAAAGAAAGCCTGTGGCCCAGAAATCAAAAATGAAATGCTCAAGTTCAGCAATATGGAGATGCAGGGTGCGATACTCAAACTATTCAACATCATATTACGCTCAGGCTGTTTTCCCGATATCTGGTGCCAAGGACTAATCTCCCCCATATATAAAAGTGGAAACAAATCAGACCCAAATAACTACCGCGGCATCTGTGTCAACAGTTGTCTAGGGAAGTTATTCTGCAGTATTCTAAATAGTAGATTACTTGATTTTCTTAACAAACATAATATCCTCAGAAAAAACCAAATAGGCTTTCTTCCAAAACACCGCACCGCCGACCATATCTATACCCTTCACACCCTCATTGAAAAACATATACACCAAACAAAAAATGGGAAAATATTCGCCTGTTTCATCGACTTCAAGAAAGCCTTTGACTCTATATGGCACGAAGGGCTCTATTATAAACTTCTTCAGTGTGGAATAGGGGGCAAAGTCTATGACCTTATTAAATCAATGTATCTGAAAAACAAATGCGGGGTCAAAATTGGAGATAAACGCACCGATTTCTTCACCCAGAGAAGAGGCGTCCGGCAGGGCTGCAATTTGAGCCCGACCCTGTTCAACATATACATAAATGAATTAGCAGACATGCTGGAGCAAAGCGAGTCACCAGGTCTCCGTCTCCTGGATGGAGAAGTGAAATCCCTGTTCTATGCGGACGACCTGGTTCTGCTGTCTCCCACAGAACAGGGATTACAGCAACAACTAGACCTACTCGACAAATACTGCCAAAATTGGGCTCTAACAGTAAATCTAAAGAAAACCAACATCATGATTTTTCAAAAAAGACCCAGATGTCAGGAAAACAAATACCAGTTTACCCTCAGTGATACCACTATAGGACACACTATGAGCTACACCTACCTTGGTCTAACTATTACAGCATCAGGGAGCTTCAGCATAGCAGTGAATGCACTAAAAGAAAAAGCCCGAAGAGCCCTATATGCAATAAAAAGAAAATTCTACAACATCCAAATCCCAATCAAAATCTGGCTCAAAATATTTGACAGCATAATCCTGCCCATTGCACTGTACGGTAGTGAAGTATGGGGCCCGCTAAATCACCAAAGCTACACTAAATGGGAAAAACACACAATAGAAGCCCTACATGCAGAATTCTGCCGAAGCATCCTTCGCACCCAAAGAAAAACGCCAACAAATGCATGCAGAGCCGAACGAGGCAGATACCCACTGATAATAAACATCCAAAAACGAGCACTAAACTTCCTAAATCACCTCAAATCTAGCTCCCCAGACACCCTTCATTTCAAAGCCTTTCAGACCCAAGAGCTAAACCCAGAAAAGAGTCCCCTGAGTCAGCTGCTACGGAAACTAAGTACTCAGCCGGACCCTGACCAGCCCCAGACCAACACAGCCGTCCAAACACCAATCCGAGTGAACCAAATCATTAAAAAATGCAAAGAAACCTACCTGGAACATTGGAACAAAATAACCGAAAGCCAAAGCAGATTAGAATGTTACCGGGCCCTAAAAAGAGAATATAAACTGGCAGACTACCTCACGACCAGAGACACAAAACAGAGACAGACCCTCACCAGGTACAGACTAAGCGACCACCAACTGGAAATTGAAAAAGGCAGATACAAGAAATCCTGGCAGCCTAGAGAGAATAGAATATGCGATCAATGTCTGGCTGGCGAGGTTGAAACAGAAATGCATTTCCTCCTAAAATGCGAAAAATTCAACACATCAAGAAACATATTATTCAACAAGCTAAGCCAAACAACCCCAGATTTCAAGGAATTGGATGATCTGTCAAAATTGAGATTAGTCCTAGGAGAAGGAGACAGACCATACCTTGGGGCCAAATATGTAACAACATGTCACAACCTGAGGACTGTTTAAAAGTAAGACTGTTTAAAATTAATATTGAACGTACCAAATGAAGTAGAAAGACTGTTTAAAATTAATATTGTTTAAAAGTAATATTGTATGTACCCAACAAATGTCAAATCGATTGACACCTACAGAATGTTGGAAAACTGTACCTTTTTGCTATGTAAGCTTTGGCAATATGGTTCTCTGTAAACTTTCATGCCAATAAAGCATTTGAATTGAATTGAATTGAATTGACTGGGAGAGAGAGAGAGAGAGACTGGGAGAGAGAGAGAGACTGGGAGAGAGAGAGAGACTGGGAGAGAGAGAGAGAGAGAGAGAGACTGGGAGAGAGAGAGAGACTGGGAGAGAGAGACTGGGAGAGAGAGAGAGAGAGAGAGACTGGGAGAGGGAGAGAGAGAGACTGGGAGAGAGAGAGACTGGGAGAGAGAGAGACTGGGAGAGAGAGAGACTGGGAGAGAGAGAGACTGGGAGAGAGACTGGGAGAGAGAGAGAGAGAGAGACTGGGAGAGAGAGAGAGAGAGACTGGGAGAGAGAGAGAGAGACTGGGAGAGAGAGAGACTGGGAGAGAGAGAGACTGGGAGAGAGAGAGAGACTGGGAGAGAGAGAGAGACTGGGAGACAGAGAGAGAGACTGGGAGAGAGAGAGAGAGAGAGAGAGACTGGGAGGGAGAGAGAGAGACTGGGGGGAGAGAGAGAGACTGGGGGGAGAGAGAGAGACTGGGGGGAGAGAGAGAGACTGGGGGGAGAGAGAGAGACTGGGGGGAGAGAGAGAGACTGGGGGGAGAGAGAGAGACTGGGGGGAGAGAGAGAGACTGGGGGGAGAGAGAGAGACTGGGGGGAGAGAGAGAGACTGGGGGGAGAGAGAGAGACTGGGGGGAGAGAGAGAGACTGGGGGGAGAGAGAGAGACTGGGGGGAGAGAGAGAGACTGGGGGGAGAGAGAGAGACTGGGGGGAGAGAGAGAGACTGGGGGAGAGAGAGAGACTGGGGGAGAGAGAGAGACTGGGGGAGAGAGAGAGACTGGGGGAGAGAGAGAGACTGGGGGGAGAGAGAGAGACTGGGGGGAGAGAGAGAGACTGGGGGGAGAGAGAGAGAATGGGGGGAGAGAGAGAGACTGGGGGGAGAGAGAGAGACTGGGGGGAGAGAGAGAGACTGGGGGGAGAGAGAGACTGGGGGGAGAGAGAGACTGGGGGGAGAGAGAGACTGGGGGGAGAGGGAGACTGGGGGGAGAGAGAGAGAGACTGGGGGGAGAGAGAGAGACTGGGGGGGAGAGAGAGAGAGACTGGGGGGGAGAGAGAGAGAGACTGGGGGGAGAGAGAGAGAGACTGGGGGGAGAGAGAGAGAGACTGGGGGGAGAGAGAGAGAGACTGGGGGGAGAGAGAGAGAGACTGGGGGGAGAGAGAGAGAGACTGGGGGGAGAGAGAGAGAGACTGGGGGGAGAGAGAGAGAGACTGGGGGGAGAGAGAGAGACTGGGGGGGAGAGAGAGAGACCGGGGGGAGAGAGAGAGACTGGGGGGAGAGAGAGAGACTTGGGGAGAGAGAGACTGGGGGGAGAGAGAGAGACTGGGGGGAGAGAGAGAGACTGGGGGGAGAGAGAGAGACTGGGGGGGAGAGAGAGAGACTGGGGGGAGAGAGAGAGACTGGGGGGAGAGAGAGACAGGGCCTCCGCTCCTCAACTTTTGGGATGAAGAGTACAGACCCTGAATTCCTAAAAGCTATAAAAGACATTGATATAATTGTGTTAACAGAAACATGGTGCCAAAAGGACGTGCCGACCCACTGTCCTCCAATGTACCATGAAATCATTGTGCCCTCAGTAAAGAACACTAAAACACGCAAGGGCAGAACCTCCGGGGGAATATTGGTGTGGTATAAGGGAGAACTGGACAAACACATCTCACCGGTAAAACAGGGGAAATCACACGTATGGCTAAAACTAGATAAAAATATAGGAATAGCAAAAAAAGATGTTTACTTATGTGCGATCTACATACCTCCAATAGAATCGCCATATTTCGAAGAGGAGTTATTTGATACTCTCCACATGGAAATCAGCCATTTCCAGGCCCAAGGAAAGGTGATAATATGTGGGGACCTAAATGCAAGGACCGGTTGTGAACCTGACTTCATAGACCCACAGGGAAACAACCATGTGTTTGGCCAGACCCCTTTAGATGTCACACCAGCCATCGCAAATCGGAACAACCTTGATCGTGAAATAAATAAAAGCGGTAGGGAGGTAGTGCAACTCTGCCGAGCCTTAGGCCTGTACATAGTTAACGGTAGGTTCAGAGGGGACTCCCTAGGGAGACTCACATACTCCTCAACTCTTGGGTCTAGTGTGGTGGACTATACAATCACTGACCTGGACCCCTGCGATATCAACTCATTCACTGTCAGGCAGCAATCCCCCCTCTCAGACCATAACCAAATAAATATGTACCTTAAACTTTCTGCCCAAACTACAGACACAAAAAAGGAACCCAGTAAGCTCCATAAAATAAAACAGACATACAGATGGGCCCCAGACAGTGGAGAAAAATTCATCACAGCACTAAAGTCACCTGATCTCACAAGTAAAATATCAAAATTTAAAGAAAACCCATACGAGATCACCAGAGATGGTGTAAACATGGCCATAGAGGATATAAATATGATCTTCCATGAGGCAGCTGTAAAAGCCGACCTTGTGAAACAGAAGAGGAAGCGTCACAAAAGACAAAATAAAAATAAGAAATGGTTTGACCACGAATGCAAAAATACCAGAAAAGACCTGAGAAAAATATCAAACCAAAAGCATCGCCAACCAAACAATCCGGACCTACGTACTAGATACAATGAAACCCTCAAAAGATATAAACACACCATTAGGAACAAAACACAAAACTATACCCACAAAATACTCGAAGAAATTGAAAACTCCACCAATCCAAAACAATTCTGGGAAATGTGGAATAACCTGAGTACAACACAATTGCAAGCATTACCAATCCAAGATGGCGACATCTGGAGAACACATTTTGAAAACCTCTACAAAGACATCCCAATAAACGAAACAAACCCAAGTCAACATCAGATCACAGAAAAACTCCACACATTAGAAGCAACAATTAAAGACAACCAAAACCCTCTAGACTCCCCAATCACATGGAAAGAACTGGCCACAAAAACAAAATCTCTCCACCTAAAGAAAGCCTGTGGCCCAGACATCAAAAATGAAATGCTCAAGTTCAGCAATATGGAGATGCAGGGTGCGATACTCAAACTATTCAACATCATATTACGCTCAGGCTGTTTTCCCGATATCTGGTGCCAAGGACTAATCTCCCCCATATATAAAAGTGGAAACAAATCAGACCCAAATAACTACCGCGGCATCTGTGTCAACAGTTGTCTAGGGAAGTTATTCTGCAGTATTCTAAATAGATTACTTGATTTTCTTAACAAACATAATATCCTCAGAAAAAACCAAATAGGCTTTCTTCCAAAACACCGCACCGCCGACCATATCTATACCCTTCACACCCTCATTGAAAAACATATACACCAAACAAAAAATGGGAAAATATTCGCCTGTTTCATCGACTTCAAGAAAGCCTTTGACTCTATATGGCACGAAGGGCTCTATTATAAACTTCTTCAGTGTGGAATAGGGGGCAAAGTCTATGACCTCATTAAATCAATGTATCTGAAAAACAAATGCGGGGTCAAAATTGGAGACAAACGCACCGATTTCTTCACCCAGAGAAGAGGCGTCCGGCAGGGCTGCAATTTGAGCCCGACCCTGTTCAACATATACATAAATGAATTAGCAGACATGCTGGAGCAAAGCGAGTCACCAGGTCTCCGTCTCCTGGATGGAGAAGTGAAATCCCTGTTCTATGCGGACGACCTGGTTCTGCTGTCTCCCACAGAACAGGGATTACAGCAACAACTAGACCTACTCGACAAATACTGCCAAAATTGGGCTCTAACAGTAAATCTAAAGAAAACCAACATCATGATTTTTCAAAAAAGACCCAGATGTCAGGAAAACAAATACCAGTTTACCCTCAGTGATAACACTATAGGACACACTATGAGCTACACCTACCTTGGTCTAACTATTACAGCATCAGGGAGCTTCAGCATAGCAGTGAATGCACTAAAAGAAAAAGCCCGAAGAGCCCTATATGCAATAAAAAGAAAATTCTACAACATCCAAATCCCAATCAAAATCTGGCTCAAAATATTTGACAGCATAATCCTGCCCATTGCACTGTACGGTAGTGAAGTATGGGGCCCGCTAAATCACCAAAGCTACACTAAATGGGAAAAACACACAATAGAAGCCCTACATGCAGAATTCTGCCGAAGCATCCTTCGCACCCAAAGAAAAACGCCAACAAATGCATGCAGAGCCGAACTAGGCAGATACCCACTGATAATAAACATCCAAAAACGAGCACTAAACTTCCTAAATCACCTCAAATCTAGCTCCCCAGACACCCTTCATTTCAAAGCCTTTCAGACCCAAGAGCTAAACCCAGAAAAGAGTCCCCTGAGTCAGCTGCTACTGAAACTAAGTACTCAGCCGGACCCTGACCAGCCCCAGACCAACACAGCCGTCCAAACACCAATCCGAGTGAACCAAATCATTAAACAATGCAAAGAAACCTACCTGGAACATTGGAACAAAATAACCGAAAGCCAAAGCAGACTAGAATGTTACCGGGCCCTAAAAAGAGAATATAAACTGGCAGACTACCTCACGACCATCAGAGACACAAAACAGAGACAGACCCTCACCAGGTACAGACTAAGCGACCACCAACTGGAAATTGAAAAAGGCAGATACAAGAAATCCTGGCAGCCTAGAGAGAATAGAATATGCGATCAATGTCTGGCTGGCGAGGTTGAAACAGAAATGCATTTCCTCCTAAAATGTGAAAAATTCAACACATCAAGAAACATATTATTCAACAAGCTAAGCCAAACAACCCCAGATTTCAAGGAATTGGATGATCTGTCAAAATTGAGATTAGTCCTAGGAGAAGGAGACAGACCATACCTTGGGGCCAAATATGTAACAACATGTCACAACCTGAGGACTGTTTAAAATTAATATTGAACGTACCAAATGAAGTACAAAGACTGTTTAAAATTAATACTGTTTAAAAGTAATATTGTATGTACCCAACAAATGTCAAATCGATTGACACCTACAGAATGTTGGAAAACTGTACCTTTTTGCTATGTAAGCTTTGGCAATATGGTTCTCTGTAAACCTTCATGCCAATAAAGCATTTGAATTGAATTGAATTGAATTGAATTGACTGGGGGGAGAGAGACTGGGGGGAGAGAGAGAGACTGGGGGGAGAGAGACTGGGAGAGAGAGAGAGACTGGGAGAGAGAGAGAGAGAGACTGGGAGAGAGAGAGAGACTGGGAGAGAGAGAGAGACTGGGAGAGAGAGAGACTGGGAGAGAGAGAGAGACTGGGAGAGAGAGAGAGACTGGGAGAGAGAGAGAGAGACTGGGAGAGAGAGAGAGACTGGGAGAGAGAGAGACTGGGAGAGAGAGAGAGACTGGGAGAGAGAGAGAGACTGGGAGAGAGAGAGAGACTGGGAGAGAGAGAGAGAGAGACTGGGAGAGAGAGACTGGTAGAGAGAGAGAGCGACTGAGGGGGGTTGGAGAGATGGGGAGAGAGAGAGAGAGAGACTGGGGAGATGGGGAGAGAGCGAGACTGGAGGAGGGTGAGTCTGGAGGAGAGAGAGAGACTGGGAGACTGGGCGAGAGAGACTGGGAGACTGGGGGAGAGAGAGAGACTGGGAGATAGAGAGAGAGAGAGAGGGAGAGAGACAGACTGAGGGGGGAGAGAAAGAGATGGGGAGAGAGAGAGAGAGGAAGAGGCCCGGCCTGAGTCACCACAGCTGAGTAGGCTGGGCACAGTGAAAGCATTGATTTCTTTATGACAGCACAAAAACTGCTCTGACATCATAGCAGCTCTTCGACATCACAGTCACTCAATGCTAATGAGGGGATAATGAGCGGAATTTTGAACGTTTTTGGGATACCGTGGGCACAAATTTTGTCTCACCGAAACGTAAATATGCCTATGACCGGTCCGGAATCGTAAGCTTTCTTTTGATGTAACACACGTGTAGGTACGCTCTATAACTTATGCGTGTATAGGGAACGGACAGACAGACAGAAGAGGTCTTTTATAGATATAGATCTATTTTTTTTTTTTAATTATTTGAAGGTTAACTACTGTTTTGGGCCCTCAGCATTCATACGTTTTGACAGGTCTTTCTGTCAATCTTATGAATGGGCTTTTCCCTCCTCCGATTGGCTGCCCATGGCTCACATGATCCCAGGGGACGCATCGCACTAACTACGCCCCTGGGACATGCAAGCACAGCGCGCCGGGAGCTGGGCCAGGCCCCGGAGAGGAATTCCACGCAGGCCCAGAGCTCAACTGCCGGCGCACTAGGTAAGTGTAGGTCGGGGGCTTGCACCCGTGGGAAGCCCCCGACCCGAATTTCTGGGTCAATGTTTGTACTTATGATTTAAGTGTTTCCAATTGATGATTGAATCATCCTATTAGCCAAAATAGAGTGTGGTGAGAATGCGGAATCGCTGCCACATGCAGTGGTTGAGACGATTTGCATAGATGCATTTAAGGGGAAGCTAGATAAGTACACGAGAAAGTAATAGAAGGATATGTTGATGGGGTTAGATGAAGTAAGGTGGGAGGAGACTCGTATGGACCACAAATACCGGCATAGATGTGTTGGGCCGAATGGCCTGTTTCTGTGCTGTAGACTCTATGTAATTCTATTGAGATCAATGGGTAACTTGATGGTGACTCCTGTTGCTCAGGGGCTAACACTTCAACCTCTCTAAGCCGGTTATAAAAGACACATCTAAAAGATGTATCACTTCCTCTGACTAATCGGGAGCAAGGCCATGTGATATGTACTAGTATATTAAAACTCTAGCACACGCCCTGTAATTGCATCACTTATATCCTGATGCCCACAAAGGCAATAACCAAAAGCACTAAAGATAATAACCCAGCAAGAAGTTTCATAAGAACATAAGAATTAGGAGCAGGAGTAGGCCATTTGGCCCTTCGAGCCTGCTTCACCATTCAACAAGATCATGGCTGATCTTCTACCTCATCTCCATTTTCTTGAACTATACCCATATCCCTTGATTCCCTTAATATTCAAAAATCTATCGATCTTTGTCTTGAATGTACTCAACGACTGAGCCTCCACAGCACTCTGGGATAGAGAATTCCAAAGGTTCACCAGCCTGAGTGAAGAAATTTCTCCTCATCTGTCATAAGTGGCCGACCCCTTATTCTGAGACGGTGACCCCTGGTTCTAGACTTCCCAGCATCTACCCTGTCAAGCTCTAAGAATTTTGTATGTTTCAATGAGATCACCTCTCATTCTTCTAAGCTCTAGAGAATATAGGCCTAGTCTACTTAACCTCTCCTCATATGACAATCCCCCCATCCCAGGAACCAGTCTGGTGAACCTTCGTTGCACTCCCTCTATGGCAAGTATATCCTTCCTTAGGTAAGGAGACCAAAATTGTACACAATACTCCAGGTACGGTCTCACCAGGGCCCTATATAATTGCAGTAAGACGTCTTTACTCTTATACTCAAATCCGCTTGTAATAAAGGCCAACATACCATTTGCTTTACCTGCATGTTAACTTTCAGTGATTCATGTACAAGGACACCCAGGTCCCTCTGAACACCAACATTTCCCAATCTCTCATCATTTAAAAAATACTCTGCTTTTCTATTTTTCCTACCAAAGTGGATAACTTCACATTTCTCCACATTATATTCCATTTGCCATGTTCTTGCCCACTCACTTAGCTTGTCTTTTTCCCCTTGAAGCCTCTTTGCATCCTCCTCACACCTTACATTCCCACCCAGCTTTGTATCATCAGCAAACTTGGATATATTACATTTGGCCCTCTCATCCAAATCATTGATGTAGATTGTGAATAGCTGAGGCCCAAGCACTGATCCTTGCAGTACCCCCACTAGTTACAGCCTGCCAACCCAAAAATGACCTGTTTATTCCTACTGTTTTCTGTCCGTTAACCAATCCTCAATCCATGCTAGTATATTACCCCCAATCCCATGAGCCCTAATTTTGTTTAATAACCTCTTGTGTGGCACCTTATCGAATGCCTTCTGAAAATCTAAATACACCACATCCACTGGTTCCCCCTTATCTATTCTGCTAGTTACAACCTCAAAAAACTCTTAGATTTGTCAAACACGATTTCCCTTTCATAAATCCATGTTGACTCTGCCCAATCTTGTTATTATTATTTATAAGTGTCCTGTTACCACAGCCTTAATAATAGATTGTAGCATTTTCCCTACTACTGATGTCAGGCTAACTGGTCTGTAGTTCCCCGTTTTCTCTCTCCCTCCTTTCTTACATTTCAAGTAGAAGCTATTGCTCCATTTACCTACCCATTGAACTTCCTGCAAGGTTTCCTTGAGGCAGAACCATTCATTGAGTTTTATTTACTTTAATCTACTTCATTTTAGCTGTTCAATATTAGCAGCAGTCCAAACTTGTTTAATTGACGCCTTACCTGTGGGTTGGTAATTAACTGGTTATGCAAGCGGTTTTGTAATTGGTGCAATTAGCTGTTATCGGATTGGTTGATTCTTCCCTGTGGCAGTTCTGCAAGTGTGTAAATGATAGGTGGCTAATAAGTTAAGGGAATTTCTTTACCAAAAGCAATTTATTAGCCTGTCTTGGTAATCCGTAAACACCTCATAATGTGTTAAAATCATTTTGCAGTGAATAAAGGGAAATAAGACAGTCAGTCCCAGCAAGAGCCGAGACTAAAAGGTTAGAAATGCTGGTGGACCATTGGAAGTCAACTTGTTTAAGTCAAGTAAGATGACTCACTGATGTGGGGTACCACGGTGTGTTCATTATTTTGCAGTATTACAGGAAGATAAATTGTAATGCAAGATGACCAAAACAAGTTAACAAACTGTTTATTGTTTACAGTCTTGAGAAAATAACTTTCATTAGTTTATTAACCACCTATCATCTCATTGCCTTTTTAAAATGTTTGTGGGAATACACTATGCTTTGAACCACAACATTTCAAGATGCTCTTTTTCCAAATTCTTTGTGGTGAAAAAAATCTCAAAACATGATAGCATGTTGGATTGTCAGATACTAAATGAGATTCTTGCCTGGGTCTGTGCAGGACGATAGCGGGATAAATGGTGTAAGAGGTGGTGACACAATTGGGATAGCTGCACATAAGGAATCAGAGAGCCCCAGGTGAGCAGAGGAAACGCTTCAAGGACACCCTCAAAGCCTCCTTGAAAAACTGCAACATCCCCACCTACACCTGGGAATCCCTGGCCCAAGATCGCACAAAGTGGAGAAGAAGCATCCAAGAAGGCGCCAAACACCTCGAGTCTCTTCGCCGGGAGCAAGCAGAAGCCAAGCACAAGGAGCGCACGTCAACCCAAGCACCCCACCCACCCGCCCCTTCAACCGCCGTTTGCCTCACCTGTGACAGACTGTAGGTCCCGCATTGGACTGATCAGTCACCTGAGAACTCATTTTTAATGTGGAAGCAAGTCATCCTCGGTTCTGAGAGACTGCCTAAGAAGAGCTGCACATAAGGAATCAGTACTGAAAAAAATTGGTGGAACTCAAAAGTTGAAAAGGCATCAAGCCCCGATGGCATGCAGACTGAGGAAATATCAGAGGCTCCGACTACAATTTATCAAACGTCCCTGGAAGTGTAGGTTGTGCCACAGGATTGGAGAGTTTTAACGCTACTTTAACAAAAGGGAAAAGGGGATAAACCTGGTAACTCTTGACCAGTCAATCTAACTTTGGTAATGGGTAAGCTTCCCATGGCCACAAGATGGGATAAAATTAATACTCACCTAGAAAGATGCGTGTTGAAGGCAGCAAGCACGGATTTGTCAAAGTTGATGGGGCCGCCAAATGTAATAGAATTTTTTAAAGAAATGACAGTGTATTGAAAAGGAAAATGCAGTGGATGCTGTGTATATGGATTTTCAAAACATGTCTGATTAGGTATCACATAGGAGGCTTGTTGATAAAATTAAGGTGCACGGCCTTGATTTTAAAATTCTCATCCTTGTTTTTAAATCCCGACATGGCCTTGCCCCTCCCTATCTAGTGTCAGCTGTGGCTCAGTTGGGAGCACACTCGCCTCTGGTAGGTTGTGGGTTCAAGTGTTAGGGGGATTAAATACGTGGGGTTACGGGGATCAGGTGGGATATGCGTCGGTGCAGGCTCGATGGGCCGAAATGGCCTCTATCTGCACTGTGGGGTTTCTGTGAAGTCCCATTCCAGGGACTTGAGCACATAAAGCTAGGCTGACACTCCAGTGCAGTGCTGAGGGAGATCATCTGATAGAGGAGTTCACAGTTAAAATACGGTGTCTACTTTTGGCACCTTACTTTAGGAAAGATGTCAAGTCAATGGAGAGGGTCAGAAGATTTTCACTCTGATTCCAGTGATGAGAAGCTTTAGTTAGGAGAAACTGGGTCTCTTTTAATTAAAATAAAGGTTAAGAGATTTAATAGAGATGTTTTAAATTTTGAGATATTTTGATAAAGCAAATTCGGCTTCCTGGTTGAGGTCGTAAATGGAGGGCATTAATTTAAGATCAAAAGGAGAGGTTAAGAGCATTTTTTTTAATGCAGAGGGTTTTTAGTACATGGAATTCCCTACCAGAAGCAAGGGGGTGGAAGTAGAATCATTAAGAATTTTTAAGAAGGAAATGGAGAAGTATTTGGAAAAGGAAAATGTCAAAGGGAATGGGATGCAGTAAGTAGCTCTTTCAGAGATACAATGGACTGAATGACCTCCTTCTGTGCCGCAATGTTCTATGTTCCCATGCTTTCTAAATATAACCCTGAAACCTATTTGTCCAGTCTCTTTTTGAGTCTGTCATGATTTTGTGTTCTCTCAGCACTTGCCTCCAACTCCAACTCATTTCACATGGGTTCTGGCTTAAATTCCAGCCTTCCTCTTCCAATGGTTTGCAGGTCATTTAATCCACTAACTTGCTTGCTACGACTGGAGTATTTGTTTGTTTGTCTGTTTGTCCTTTTATTCCCAATCTTATTAAAATACTTGCTTTTCAATTCTGATGAACTGTTACATCCAAAGAGTTAACCTGTCTTTTCTCTTTACAAGATGTGCTGTGTATTTCCAGCATTTTCTATTTTTTGTTTCTAATTAATCCCTGTCCTTCAAGAAGATCCCTTATACAGGTCCTTATCATGATGCCATCCATTTGTTGCTA